>NW_024704749.1:9008844-9216344 GCF_018977255.1 Callorhinchus milii | reverse complement strand
AGGGTTACGAGGGTCTGGGGGAGAGCCCCGGGGGGGTGGGGGGTGGAGGGGTCGTGGGGGAGTTTGGGCAACAGCAGCAGCAGCAGCAACAGTCCGGGAGAGCCACCAACCTGAGCGACTACCAGCCGCACCAGACCCCCTCCTCCTCGTCCAACCCCACCCCCTGCCTCCCCCTGGACCAGTCCCCCCACCGCGCCACTTCCTTCCATGGCCTCTCCTCCTCCTCCTCCTCTTCGTCGTCCTCCTCCTCCTCTTCTTCCTCTTCTTCGTCCGCGTCGGCAGCCGAGCCTCACCCCCTGGAGCCCCGGCGCCTCCACAGCCAACCCCCCGCCCCACCACCACCACCACCACCACACCCCCCGGGGGTGGTGGACCCCATGGACTACAGCTACCCGGAGCAGCAGCAGCAGTCACAGGCTCCACCGCAGCCGTATGACCTGCCCCCACCGGGCTTCTCGCCCTCCGAGTCGCCCGGGCAGTTGCCTCACTACAGCGCGGCCAGGCAGGTGCCCGGCCCCGCCTTTGCCAGCCTGCCCCGGGCACCAGGCGTCAACATGGGCAAGATGCACCCACACCAGCAGCAGCAGCAGCATCAACAACAACAACAGCAACAGCAACAACATGGCTTGTTTTACGAAAGGTTTGCCAGTCGGAAGATGTCGGTGGGGATGGAAGGAGGTGGCGGTGTGGTACCCAGGAACTCTCTCCTACAACAACAACAACAGCAGCAGCAGCAGCAGCAGCAGGCGGTGGGGTTGCTCTCCCGCCAGAACTCCTGCCCGCCCGCCATCCCCAGGCAGCAGGCTCCCCCCGGACTACAGGACCCGGGGCTGCTGCCCAGCCAACACGCCGCCTTCGAGTATCCCATCCAGCGGCTGGAGAACAGGAACCTGCAGCCGTACAACGGCGGCGAGTCCATGTTCACCCTCCAGCAGCAACAGCAGCAGCAGCAACAACAACAACACCAACAACAACAACAACAACAACAGGCCAACCAGCGCCTGCAGCATTTCGACTCGCCCTACCTCACCCTGGCCAAACGCACGCGGTTCGACTTCGCCCCCAACGGCGCCCACGGCGTGAACGTGGACCCCTGCCCTGCCTCGTCCCCCGCCCCGTGGAGTAACAGCAACCTGCACGCCACCGGCAACCCGGACCTGTCCTCCTCCTCGCCCTCCTCGGGTTACCCGGGGCTCCCCGGGGAGTACTCGCCCCCGGGACCCGAGGCCTTCCCGCCGCCCCCGGGGCCCCCACTCCAGCACCCGGGCCCCGATCAGCACTCCCACTCGCTCCAGCAGCGCCACAACATGCTGCTGATGTTCAAGCAGATGGTGTGCAGGAACCAGCAGCAGCAGCAACAACAACAACAGCAGCAGCAGCAGCAACAGCGCATGAGGCAGCCCGGCCTGCCAGGCCTAGGGTTAGGCCTGGGTCTAGGCCTGGGTCTCGGCCTCCCAGCCGAGGCCGGACCGGGCAGCCTCCTCCACGGGCACCCCGGGCAGGGCGGGTTCGAGCGAGAGGCCGGCGGAGGAGGGGGAGGCAGGATGCCCAGTTTCGAGGCCCAGATGGGGCAGGACCCGTCCCCCTGGTTCCCGGGCCCACACCCGCCGCCGGGCCCAGGGGACCTGCTGTCCCGCAGGAGCCTGTCGGCCGAAGGCAGCCCCCATGACTCGGTGCAGATGAGCCTGCAGCAGAACGGTTCGGGCCTGCTATACCGGGCGGCGGTGAGCGGCCTGTCCATGCAGGAACCCCTGCGGATGGCGGGCGACGGGCACGTCCAGGGCCTGCACTCCCCCGGCCTCCACCCCCAGTTCGTGGGCGGGGTGGTGGGGGGCGGCGGCGGCAACAGCAACAACATGGGGGGCGGCATGGCTCAGATGCAGTCCCCGGGCGGGGCCATGGCTCTGCCCAACCCCCCGCCCGACAGGCGGTCGGCCTCCGATTACCCCCCGCCTTCCCAGATGGGCGGGCAGCAGGCCTTTCCCTTCGTCGGAGGAGGCGGCTCGAGCCGGTCGGCCAACCCGCACGGCGGCGGGGGTCCCGGGGGCTACTCGGCCCAGGCCGACTTCCAGCCCAACCACCAGAGACCCTCCATGAGCAAGATCGGCTCCCTGTCGCTGGGCTCGTTCAGCAAGCCCGGCGCCAAGGACAACACCATGTACGGGCAGAGCTGCCTGGCCGCCCTGTCCACCGCCTGCCAGAACATGATCGCCAGCCTGGGAGCCCCCAACCTCAACGTCACCTTCAACAAGAAGGCCCCCAGCGAGGCCAAGCGCAAACTGAGCCAGACTGAGCCCGAGCTGGGCGGGGTTGGCAGCAACGGCAGCGGGCAGGAGTATTTCCAGAACAACGGCCCCCAAGGAGGGCAGCTGGGGTTGCCGGGCGTTGGCGGCACGAAGGGGCCCGCGGCGGGGAGCCAGGGCGGAGGGCAGGCCCAGAACCCCAACCCGAACCCGCCCTCCCAGCCCGAGTGTAACCTGTCGCCGAGCTACGGCCTGGAGCACGGCCCCGGGGGAGAGGGCAAGGGCCCGGCCGGCAGGGGCCGGGGCCGCAGGAAACGGGACAGCGGCCACGTCAGCCCTGGCATCTTCTTCGACAAGTACTCGGCGGAGAACGTGAACCCGGTGGTGAGCCCCGGGCAGCCCAGCGTGCACGTGTCCGAGCGCGGGGGCACCCCGCAGGACAAGGTGTCCCCCTCCTCCTGGGCCAAGGGCAGCGAGCTGCTGCTGTCGGACCAGCCGGACCTCATGTCCTCCCTGGACAGCGGCATCCAGAGCGTGACCAAATCGGACGGGAGCTCTCCGCACGTGGACTTCCCCGACGACGCCAGCAACCACTACGGGCACAAGGACGAGGCGTGCGGAGGTGGCTCCGACGGCAACCTGGCCAAGGCCGGCCGGCTGGTCACCAGCTCCCCCAAGCTGCAGCGCGCGGACCACGGACAGAAACAGCTGGGCCTGAGCATGCTCAACTCACACCCCAACAGCAACACTACCTCCAACGCAGGGCCCGGCGCCAACGGCTTTGGACTTAACAGCAGCGGCAGCGGGCACCCTGGCACCCCGGGGCTGGAGCAGGTCCGCACCCCCACCGGCACGGGCGGGCAGGACGAGATCCACCCGCTGGAGATTCTCCAGGCGCAGATCCAGCTGCAGAGGCAGCAGTTCAGCATCTCGGAGGACCAGCCCCTGGCCATGAAGAACAAGAAGGGCGGGGGCGAGTGCGGCGGGCAGAACGGAGGCGGCGGCGGCGGTGGCGGCGGTGGTGTAGGCGGGGGGGACTCGGAGCTGGCTGGCTGCAGCGCGGACAATGGCAAGGCCATCAGCACCATAGACATCGAGTCTCTGATGGCGGAACATAACTCTACCTGGTACCTGCCCAACGACAAGGCCATGATTGACCCGCAAGAGGAAGACAAGGAGATGGCACAGTGGGAGAAAGCCAAGTCTCAGAGCAGCAACAAAGAAGGTAAGGAATGTCTGGCCACACTGCTACAACCTTTACCCCCCCCCACCACCTCACCCACCCGCCTCTCTCTCTCCTCTCTGCCTTCTCTCTCTCTCTCTCTCTCTCTGCCCTTTCCTCCCAGGTACTTGCTTCACCGACATTGGTGTGAATATTGTTAAGCACTTGGGATCCAGAGAGAGAGAGAGAGAGAGGATAGGGAGAGGCGAATTGAGGCATCTCTCAGTACCTTAAAAGGACTTTAAAGCACTTCAGGAAGGAGAGTGATATGCAGACGGCATAATAACAGCGTTAAAAGTACGGCACCTTCATTCTCGTTAAAAAATCCTAACGAGATGTCGGTTTCAGTCGGCGTGTCGGTTGTTTTTTTTTATCTGGAACTCACTCCACTCCCAACTTAGATCATTTTACTTTGAACCAAAGCAAACAAATAAACAAAACAGCAAAAAAAAAGGGATTTTTCAACCTCGATTCAGTGCCTTTTTAAAGCGGTGGTTTTCTGCGAGACGAGAATGGACTTTCCTCCAGTCTTGACTCTTCCGAAACGAACGAGCGTGTGTGTTGAGTTTGGCGAAAAAAAAAAATATGGGCTCATTTATAACGGGACCGTAATGTAAGCGCTCAAGTGACTGCGCTTCCTCAGTTCTCCACGTCCCCCGCCCCAACCGCCCTACCATCGGTGGTCGGGCCTTCAGCCTCTCAGCCCCAAGGCTCTGGAACTCCATCCCCCAGTGCCTTCGCCGCCTCCTCCCTCTCCTCCTTCAAGGCCGGTCTCAAAACCTTTCTCTTTGACCGTGCCTTCAGCTCCCCTCTCGACTCTCTTCCCCCTCCTCGCTCCCTCCCTTCCCTCCCCTCACCCTGACCATTTCCCCCCTCCTCTCTCCCTCCCTTCCCTCCCCTCACCCTGACCATTTCCCCCCAATGCTCGGGTCCTGACCCAACTGTGCAGCGCCTTGGGACGTCCTCCTGACTTGAAAGCGCTTTATAAATGGAATCTTGTTGTTGTTGTTGTTGTTGTTGTTCTCCCCCTCGCTGGCTCACTCACACGCGGCGCGGGGTCGACCTGCTGGGACAGACTGGGTTTTCCCCGTGTGGTGACGGTGTTACGGCACCAACCCACCACCACCACCACCCCCCCACCCCCAAGCCAAGCCGGGCCAGGCCGGGCCAGGTCAGGTCAGGTCAGGCCAGAACCCTCACAGAATACAGTGAAGTGAAGTGTTGGCATTGCAGAGCTGCAGGATGTCAGGACAGTCAGTTGGGGGGTTACAGTCAGTGAGAGAGACTGGCACTGGGCGAGCATACCAGCGCTGGGTGTATTTACTGCAAAGCCGGGGAAAGGCACTGGGGTCTAATCAGTGAGACACATCCGTCGCTAAACGCCACCCACAGAACCCCCCGTCGCCAGATTAAACCTCTTGTCTTTTCGATGTCTTCTGTTTGTAAACTGCTGCCTTGCGCTCAGCTGAAGGCATTCAACTGCACGTACTTTCACTCCTCCAGAAATCCACTCGCTCTGCACAATCTGGCTATCCTGTGCCGTGTTTCACAGCATTTGAACAAAAAGAACGTCTTAATTCAATTCCCTCCTCCTCCTCAACTCCCCCCCCCCCCCCCCACCACAATTTTTTTACATATCTTTACCAATTTTGATACTGATACAAACTCAGTTCGGTTTCCCCAGGTTAGGCTGAGGCTCAGTCGCAGAGAGAGAGAGAGACAGACAACAGGTTCCTCAGCCCCCTTCGCTGTTCCTCAATCTCCTTTCTGCTCACAATGCAGTTTGCTTATTTCTCCTAATACATGGAGCTCTCTCCGTGTCCCTCTCTCTCTATGTCTCTCTCTGTCTCTGCCTCCCTCCCTTGGCTTCTCCCACGGTTTGGGAGCAAGGAGTGGAGGGGATGGGGTAGGGGTTTAGGAACAGAAAGACTGTATAACGCGAGCCCTGACATTACTGCCTGTGTGTGTGTGTGCGTGTGTGTGTGTGTGTGTGAGGTATAGTCCCGCTGCTGGTTCCTTTGTTCTATTTAATGCTCAGTGGAGGACAGCTTGGAATTGCAACGGAGGGTGTTTAGCATTCAAGGCTTGTGTTGTATAGGCAGTGTATCAACATTCACTGAGCTCCGCTCCGCTAAGGACATAAATTGGTTTATTCAGAAGCTTCTTTCCATTTTTAAATGCAGTTGCTCAGTGTCCTTCCTGCCCTCATGTTCTGCACAGTTAAGGGCAGCAGATCAATAGCTAGTTAGCAGCCAGGAAGAGCTGCTACAGCTGTGTGCTGAGCCAGAATATTTGAAATAAACCTTCATCATGTAGACTTATTGACCTGCAACATGCACAGAGCTGTTCCTTTGCTCCTGATGAACGGCTTTGTTGTGCCCTGTTCCACCGCTTTTTTTTTCTCTCGCTCTCCTAGATCTTATAATGCCCGTTTTCATATTCACACACTCATCTCTCTCACGCTCCCCTCATCTCGCACACAGACGGATCACTCACACTTTTTCTTTGGAATTGAAAAGCACTTTGCAGTCATTTTTCTTTTTTTTTAAAAAACAAAAAGAGACGTATCGAGAGGCAATGCCGGGAGAACAGAACGGAAGACGTACAGGAATATCTCATTTTTTACTTGTGTTAAATATATTTTCGCATGCATGCACGCAGACAGCAAGTTCTCATTCACACACCACAGGTTTGGCACTTTCTTTCTCTCTCTCACACACACACACAGTTCTATTCAGTTGTGCACTCACATTCAACAAAATAGTCTAAAATGTTAGGGGGGAAAATGCAATGTTACAGTTTGTGGGACATTGCTTTGTGCAAATTGGGTGCCGTGTTTGCCTACAAGTTCAAAGCCATTTACACTTATACAATATATTATGTCCTTTGAAAGGCTTTGAGCCGTCTCCCGACACGATACGCGAGGCGTTATATCAAATATCAAGGACGATTTCATCAGAATTGTCACCCGTGACAATTATCGCATGACATAACCATGTTTTTGGTCATGCCATCACACTCTGCCTCCGTGTCACAGACATGTACACTTACAGGTGACACGCACACCAGGATAGAGTCATTTGAGCCTGCACGCCGCAGACATTCACATACACGTGCCATAAACACCATGATTTGTTTGTGTTTCACACGCATTTTACACACAATACGCTCTCACATACACTTCCAAGAAACACAAATATAATGACTTGCAATTATGTAGCATCCTTTGCGTCAAATAAATACCTGGAAGCCCTTTTCTAAATATAATAATTATAATAATCAATAATAATCTTTACATTTATAGATAACACATTTAACGGCACGGTGTGGGGGGGGGGGGGTGAGGTGTCTGAAAGCCTTGGCATTGCTCTCAAAGACACTCCTCCGTTCACTGACCAATTTAGTTGCCGATTATTTTAACGTAAAGCGCTTTTAAATTCACATTTTTTTAAAGAAAAATCCCAAAGCAGGACAAAAAAAACAATAAAACACGTGTTCGCTCCGGGTAGTCATCCGAATCTCTTTGTTTTTTTTTAAACTTTTTTTTTTCGGTGGGCGGGTGCGGGTGGGTTGTTAGCAAAAGATTCTTTAGAGGAAAGTTAGCATTGCGGAAATGCGATAGTAAAAATAAAACGATGATAATGATAATGATAATAATAATACAGGAAGGCTAGGCTCTACAGTACCCGCTCGCGACTAAAAGGGACTTCAGTCTCTACGCAAGCACTTGATCCAGGGACGAAGACTGCTGGTGCATCTTATATCCGTGCCGTCTTTGCCGGGAGATATTTTACATACCCATGCAGCGAGGTAACGGACACTGTATAAATGACTGAGCTTGCCTGAGGGAAGTGAAGCACAAAATGCCATGCGAGCCAGTGTGACAGAAAGATACGTTAGCGTTTGAGGGAACCATGGCATTAGGAACCACAGAAAATACATCCTGTCCCAACCAGGTAACGGCTGCATCAGCGACTGATTAGTGTTTGCCAATTCTTATGGTCTTCAGTATTTACAAGCTACCTTGTTTCTTACACTGCATATCGTGAAACAAAAGCTTATTTGTTTGACATGCCCTGCAATAATAATAATAAAATAATAATAATAATCCTTGCACTTGATACGGCGCCTTATCACGTCTTTGAGAGGTCCCAAAGCGCTCCGCGGAATATACTGTAAAGTGAATTGACTGGGTACGTTGTGGGCAAACCGTGGCAGCCAATTGCGCACAGCAGGTTCCAAGTCAAGTTACCGTAGTTGTGTAAAATGAGAGAGATGTTTTATTTTATTTACGATTTTAAGTGTCTCTCTTCAGACCTCTGTACCATCCAAGGAACTATCAAACCTGGTGGCAGGTTGCCTGGTATCACATGTCCTTTCTGTCTGGACTTGGGTGTGGGCTGGTCTGACTTTTACAAACACGAGTGATTGTAACACTCGTACCTTAGCCCACGTGAACACTGTTGTTGAATCGAATCCCTTCTCTGAACACACAGTGAGCGAGGGACGATATTAATTCTCGAATTTGATATGGCATCTCATCAAAACGTCTCAAAAGTGCTTCGCATTTTTTCTGGAAAGTGTAGATTTTCTATAAAATATTCTGTAATTTATAGGAAATTTAGCAGCCAACATATGCCCACAGCAAGTCCCACCAAGTAAACAACCAGGTGTGTTTTTTTTTACCTGGAGAATTGTTGGCCAGGGTGGGGGTGGGGGTGTGGGTGGGGGAATCTCTTCTCTTCACAAATAATGCCATGAGATCTTTAACTTTCACCTGAACCAGGAAGATACCGCCCTCTGCACTGCTCTGAATGTCAGCCTCGAATGGGGGTTAACATCCCAGATGTTTGGGTGAGACAGACGGGCAGTGGTCTGCTACCAACCACCGGCAACGGGCATCGTTGAGGAATCTTTGGTTGTTGTTTTTGTAACGTATATGTTTTTCAACGTGTCAGATTTTCAGCAGGAGGGGAAAGAGTCGGAGATGGTTGTTGTTGTAATTCAGTGCTGTGAGCAGCGCTGTTTGTCTAGAATAATTGAACCCGTCTGGTATTTCCATTTCTACCGGACTATTTATTGATAGACGGATACCCTCTGCGTGCCAGTGTGTATGTACCGTCCTAAGACCACAGTGCCACATCCAGCGTGAAAGTCACAGGGCGTTGTAAGCAGTGAAGGATTGAGCGTGATATTCCGTGTGCACTAATGTGACACGTTACATTATCAAAGAAAAACCAGGCAGACTATCTCACGGTGGGATATAAATTCCCCAGTAAATTGTGTCACTGTACAGCGCAGCCTGAACACCACACCGTGAGGCTTACACTGAAACCCGAAGCCAACTTTCCTGGTGTGATATACAACATTGATGATTCCCCCTCTCTCCCTCTCCCCCCCCCCTCCATTCCCAATAATGTGTAACTTGGGAGACTGGAGCGATGGAATAGACAGACATCTGTTTCTTAGAAACTGAAACATTCCTGTGCTCCCTGTGAGGATAACTCTTTCATCACCGCGAGACGTTGAACCGTTCAGTATAAGCCTGAGCCGAGTCTGTGTCAGTCTTAAACGCGGGGAGGGGAGACAGCCAGAATTTGCAGCGCTTTCCTGGCACCGTGTCCTTGTTAATTTGAAGCCGAGCGTGGTGTTGTGGCGCTGGTGTAGGACAGGGTGTGTCGACGGCAGTCAAACAAACAACTAGCGGGCGGAGAGCTTGCTCCAACCCGGTCAGTGTCGGCACGAAGGAGCTGTGCTTCCGAATCAAACCCTTTTCAAATCATTGGGCCCATGGGATCCTCAGCCAATATCCTTGCATTACATATCCCTAAATATCCGGACAATCAATGCTCACACATATCCAGACGATTGATTTGGAATTAATAGTTAAACGCACCAAATCTTTCTAAAAGGTGATACGATCAGGCCGGCTTTCAGAAGTAAAGCATTAATGGTTATGTTTTTTGGGGGGCAGTGGGAATAGAGTTAAATTACATCGGATCCTGGGAGCCTGATTGATCCCCCGTGTCTGCTAATGAGTGTTTTGTGGTGTGCTGAGTAAAGGCAACCCTTTAATTAACTTTATAGATTTTTTTGAAAGGAATATTTTTGTGTGGATTCCTAATGTGATCTCCAGGTAAGGGTGTCGTTTGTCATTGTGAGGCTCCTTCGCAAGGGTGCCGGGGTCAGAGCTTCCCGACGACCCCTTTCCCCCCCTCCCTTTTCCCCCCCTTGTGGCAGGACTGGGTCATCAGGTGTCGTTCACCGGTAGTGAGGAGGCCTCTCGATTAATGCCATGGGGAATGGAAGCGGTCTGTCAGTTAGCAGCGCTCCGGTAGCTCAGCCTTGCCTCACTGCTTCTCCCTCCTCCTCCCCCCCCCCCCCCCCACCAACACACACACTCACACACACACACACCCTCACTCACCAACACAGCAAACACCTTAAACACCCTGTAACTCACTCGCATACTAACACACGCACCCAGCTCATCCACACATCCTAACACACAGACACACGCAAGTCCAGCAGTCATATAATCTCCTGCCCCCGCACAAATGTATACACATCAACATCCACAGCCTCAGAGAGAGAGAGAGAGAGGGAGAGGGATGGGGAGGGTTGATTATACTGGCGGCAGGAGACAAAATGCAGTAGGTGTGGAATATGGATGATGCAGCTTTGCATCTTATTAATCGATCGGATCTTGCAGACTGGACGGGGATTTGGGTGGGAATCTGAGATTCCACACTAATCAGTAGGAGAGACGGGGGTGGGAGTGTGTTTACTCATAATGTGCACTGAATAGATTGAGAACTGGATGTTTCTAATTTGTTTGGGTTTGCCCCTGTGATTTAAGAGATTTTTGTTAATTGCAAAGTGGATGATTAAATTTGTTGATTTGATAGCTCTGCAAATGCGGGGTAAAGGATAACCTAGAGAGTGTTCATAGCCCTGACCAGGAGCGTAGTCTGATACTGTCTTTCAGGGCCGCAGGGACATCCTAGTGCTGTTTTGTATTCAGAGTCTTCCCAGGCAAATCTCTTCGCCGATTCAGCCCAGCTCAACCCAGTCAAACTCCCCAACCCCAAGCAGCCCAGCTCAATTCATCCCAGCACAACCCAACCCCACAAAGCGCTGCCCAACTCAACTTGTGCAATCCAAACGAATCCATCCTACCCGAATCCAACCCAACTCACCCCATCCCAACTCAACCCAGCCTGCCCCAACCCACCTGACCCCATCCCAACTCAACCCAGCCTGCCCCAACCCACCTCACCCCATCCCAACTCAACCCAGCCTGCCCCAACCCACCTCACCCCATCCCAACTCAACCCAGCCTGCCCCAACCCACTTCACCCCATCCCAACTCAACCCAGCCTGCCCCAACCCACCTCACCCCATCCCAACTCAACCCAGCCTGCCCCAACCCACCTCACCCCATCTCAACTCAACCCAGCCTGCCCCAACCCACCTCACCCCATCCCAACTCAACCCAGCCTGCCCCAACCCAACTCACCCCATCCCAACTCAACCCAGCCTGCCCCAACCCAACTCACCCCATCCCAACTCAATGCAACCCAGTCTTATCCAACCCAGCCCAACCTAACCCAACTCAACTTAACGAACCCCAACCAAACGCAATCCAATGCAGCCCAGCTCAGCCCACACATTTGTTGGTCAGGCTGTTCAATGATCTGAATCACCTGAATCAACATGTTTATCCATCTTGCTGGTGGCTCAGTCTTGCCCCGAGGATTATTTTAAAATTAAGATTTTTTTTATCACAGCGCAAGGTGCCAATGCGTGCACTCTGAAGAATTATATCATGAAATCATTATATATTCATGACTTGCCCTGGCACTGGGAGCCTCCGAGATGTTCCATTCCTGTGTGAGCTCAACGAGGTGTTAATTACTTCCACTATAAATAGCTTGTTTATTACAGGCTAATTAAATTAGTTCATTCTGATTTTAAGCCAAAGCTTTCTCGAGCTTTGGAAAATTAAAATTCTTACTTGAAAAGAATTAATATGGTTCAGTGGGTTTATCCACCAGTAACTGAGCTGCACAGGGTTCAATGCCCAGCCCTGGGAAATAGTAAGTTTACTCATGCTGTGCACAATTGGTCGCCGTGTTTCGCCTGCAAAATATACAGTCAATTCACTTTACAGTATATCCTGTGAAGCGCTTTGAGACGTCTTGAGGACATGATAAGGCGCTGTATCAAATGCAAGGATTATTATTGTGATCTCAGCTGGGATTTCAACAAGGACTTATGTCGGCTTCAGAGATCCTGGATTTGTGAGGGGAAAACTAGCCTGGTTTTAACTTGCGTGATTGTTTTTGTCTTAAAATTTAAGATCCTGCTGAACTGTGGAAAATTCCTATGCTCACTGTTACAATGGAAGCTGGCTTTCTGCATTTAATAATGAGAAGAATAAGAATAAGAATCCTTGCATTTGATATAGCGTCTTATCACATCGTTGAGACGTCAGAAAGCGCTTCACAGAATCTGCTGTAGACTGGATTGACTGTGTACTTTGTAGGTGAAACGCGGCAGCCAATGGCGCACAGCAGCGTCCCACCCTGTGGATTGAGCGGCCACATTTTTACAAATATTTTTGTTTAGATAATCTCTTGAAAAGCCGTGCTGCCCTCTCTGCCGGGTTAGTCACTTCCAAAGCCTAAGACTAGGTGGATTATTCACAGACCCCCTGAGGGAAAATGTATCTGTGAGGAAATCAGACAAGGACAAGATGCCTCAGGGTCATTTATTCTACCTGATTTGACTCCAGGATCACGCACGAATAAAGATCTTTTGGACAAGGCATTGGAGAGGCTTTGGTACCTTTAGAACAGTACCCCAGCAAAGACGATAGCAACCCAGAGAGATAATTTAGGATAGGAGGGAAAAAAAATTGGAGAAATGAAGAACTTTCTTTCTTTCTTTGTGCAGTTGTGGCGTAGGCTGAGACAACGGGAACTAAGGGGTTTGTGTTCTTGTGTTCTGTTTGTCTCAGTGAGAAACAGTGAGTCTAATTAGCTGGGAGTATTTTCAGATCTAGAATTGTTGGATGGGATGGTGTAAGAGATCTTAACCTGTCTAACCCATGTTGTACTTGACCACGGGAGTGCTACGTGGTACAGTGTAGTAGGAGTATTTTGTCTTGTTGTTGAGCAGTAGAGGGAAGTTGGGGGTGCGGTCAGGCTCTGACTTGTTATTGAGAGGGGTGGTGGGGGGGAGCGAAGGGCGAGCCAGACTTATTTTTGAGGTCGCTTTTTAATGTCGTCTCACGCTGGGTTGTGTGGATGGAACTCGGGCTTGTCAGCCTGTTCAATTGGGTGAAAGGGATCAGACTGGAGGCTCACATCTCCTGTCACGTCACATTTCCCAGAGAAGCTTAAATGCAGCATACGTCCGAGTTACTGAGCAACCCACAGCACGTTGCAATCGTAAAAACCAATGGAGCCTCCTTGTCTCAGAGAGAGAGGAAGGGAGGGAGGGAGGGAGGGAGAGAGAGAGAGAGAGAACAGGCCTGACTGCAAAACCAAAATAAATCCGAATGAACGAGGCGCTGATTCTGAGAGTGGATGTGGACACGGGTCCAAATGCTGCCTCCAATTCTGGGCCATGATAAAAGTCCCAGGACATCAAGATTCTGCACATTAGTTTGAGATCTAGTAGTGAATAAGGTTTGTGTCACTCATTTTAAAATTTCTGCGAGCCGTGTGCACTGCATAGCAGTGCGTTGAAGCTATCTAGAAGGCATGAAAAGCGCCATATCAAATGCAAGGATTATTATTATTATATTATTATCGGTGTGTGTACAGTATCAGCCTGTACAGTAAATCTGTGCTTATTACATCAACGCTTATACACTCTTATCAGTGTGTATAGTATAGTGCATCTGCGTCTGTGTACTGTACCACAGCGTGCTCAGTGCATTTGTATGTGTTGAGTATATCAGAGTGTGTACAGAATTCCTGTGTGTGCACAGTACATTGGTGTGTACGGCGTATCCGTGGGCACAATAAATTGGCGTGTGTGCAGTGTATTAAAGTGTGTGGAGTGCATTAGTGTTGTACAGTACACAAGTTGAGCGTACAATATATTCGCTGAGTGTCCCGTGTAGCTGCGTGTATAAAAAGTACATTAACGCGTATGCACAGTAAACCTGTGCGAGCAGTTCGATGGTGTGCGTGTGTGTGTTTGTGTGTGTTGCACCATGTTTGCGTGCCAGTGGAGTGCATTATAGAGTACAACATGCAAAGCTACTGTGCTTGATCTGCCCTCACGTTCTGTGGAGTATTGCATGCTGTGGTGATGTCCGAAGCAATGTGTAGGTTCGGGGGCAGCGACGGAGAGGCTCAGTACTTGGTTGTGATAAAAGGGGGGGGTGGTAGTGGGGGGGCTGAGGGTGCATTACATTACAGCAGTGGGGGGTGTGTGGAGGGTACAGTACTGACACACATTGACCCTCACCCCCCCCCCCCCCCTCTTTATGTCTTGTAGATCCCGCTCTCCACGAGGACAGCTGACATTTGTTGCGATAATGCAGATGGTGGCGTGTTACTTTTAGTCGGTAGATGGGCTTGCGCATCGGCAGAATCCCCTGTAAAGCTGTTCAACACGGCCTCAGCACGAGAGTGCGCAGTAAAGCACGGTGCGTATTCCAACCCCAATCTTGTGCCATTTTCCGTTTGGTTCTTGTGCGTCAAGTCAGTCAGTCCTATTAATGTCAAGCGAGAGGACCTGGGTTCGATTCCCGGGCAGGGCGAAATGTTGGGCAAGTTTCCTTACTCCACACGCCCCTGTTTACCCAGCAGTAAGTAGGAACCCGGTTGTGAGTCGATTGGCGGATCGCTTTTACTGGGGTAATAATTCCTTCAAAAAGAAAAAAAATTTGGTCACTTCAATCCACGGCTGTTTGTGGGACACTGTTGTGCGTCATTGGCTGCCGTGTTTCTGCCTCACATGTACAGTCAATTCACTTTACAATATGTTCTGTGAAGCGCTTTGAGACGTCTCAAAGACGTGATCAGGCGCTGTATCAAATGCAAGGATTATTATTATTATTATGACATCCGAGGCCTGAAATCACCCGGTGTGGTACAGTTTAAGATTGTGCAGAATTTTGCCCCCCACCCCCATTCCCGCTCCAAAAAGAGTTACGTTCAGTCTGAATTTTTGGACCTTTTTTAAGTTATTGAACAGAAACGGATTCCATATAAAAGCCCGAGATTGTTTGAAGAATTTTCACAAAATTCTGCCCCATCTTAAATTTGAACGCAATAGTTTTTAGTCTCAGATCGTGTTAAGATTTCTGACCGCGGATTAAAGCGTTCTGCTCTGGCAAGAGAGAGCACTGACGAGTGAGGACCAGCCTGTGTTTGTTTAGTCTGTGGTTTGTGTTTTTGCTAACGATGGACGATTACTGGATCTGAGAAAACATGGTTTAAAGAAGTCACTTTTGTGGAACAAGGGGGGGTTCCAGCACGTCATTCTGCAACCCTCTTCCCACCTCGAGGTGAACAGTCAGCTTGTGGTACAGGGAGACCAGAGAAATGTGTTCAGGAGCTGTTTCCTCTCTCTGGACGTGCCTTATTTATGTTAGGTTAAATATCAAGTCAATCCATTTTACAGCATATACTGTGAAACGCTTTGAGACGTCTCGAAGACGTGACAAGGCTCTATATCAATCGCAAGGATTGTTGTTAGTAGTAGTATTATTATTAACGTCTAGCAGTTATAAGGCGACTGTTATGATGACGGGACCTGGATCTCTCAGATCACATGTCGTGTGGCCCCTTTACCCCGTCTCGAGTAAAGTTTAACTGACACGCACAGACACGGGGAGAAATGGTCGGTTGGACTAGAATGTGCTGTAGTGAAAACAGGTGCTCGTGACTGCAGGAATCTGAGGTACAGATCAGCTCTGATCTTTACAGAACGACGGAACAGGCTCGAGGGGTTGAACGGACTCCTCCCGTTCCAACGCCGGGCAGAACCCGAACCGCCCTCGCCTTGCCCCGCCGAGGAGGATACGTTTTGCGAGATACGGTGCTCAGTTTGTGGTGAATGAGACGCGACAGGGATTGGAACTCACAACCTTCTGATCTCCAATCCAACGGTGAACACGCTGAGAGCCGCTCAGCGGAATGTAACGGCTTGTGTTAACCGTGCAATTCAATGGCGTCCTCCAGCAACTGATTCCGCCTAGTCTGAGCCTTGGCACCGTCTCGTCTTGAAATTCGAGAGGGCCCGGAATTGTGAGAAAAAAAATGCCATCACATTCGGTTTCGGGAGACTTTTTTTTTCACACAGTTTCTGAGGAAAGGCCAACCTGCTGCGCTTCCAAACTCAGACTGAATTGAAGCATTTACCCACTATCTTCCAATTGTAATACACGACCCTAATGAGCTGGAGCTGAAGGTCTCAGCGAGATAACCCAAGGTTTTGCTGAGGCCTTTTCACGTCAGCTATTTTAACTGCGTCGTCGTGAAAAACGAAACTCTAGATAAGAGAAGGAATAGTTCTGTGCGGCGCAGGAACTAAAACTCTTGTGTTTATTAACCCTTTCCAGCCTACGAGCTATCCCAGAGCAAGGCTTCACCAGGCAGCCACTCGCAGTGCCTTTCTGTCCACCTCAGTGAGCCTAGAGGCCGGAAACCTGTGCAAACGTGGAAATCCCTGCATTCCGACATCCTCAACCGGTTTGGGACGTTTGTTGCTGCTTTCACCTGAATAGAGGGAGGCAGTGGGGGTGGTTGGGGTGGGGGTGGGCGGGTGGTGGTGGGGTGGGATGGGATGGGGGGGAAATCATTTCTTTCCCTCCCTTTTACTTTTGTTTTGATCGTTCGTTCCACTTCGACTCGGCCTGCTGCGGATAGACAACAGCCCAAAAGTAAAACAAAAGCCTCCAGACCTGCTCACGGTATTTTGGCGAGGGAATTGGCGGAACGCTAAAGGGTTTTAATTCCGTGCCGTGGCTGGCCTCTGCGGCCTGCTACGTGACGTGTGGACTTTCTCAAAGGGAAAGGGACCCTCCGTGAGAGCCACGGACAGGCCGTTGGCTTGAAATTTCATCACCTTTACCCCAAGACTCACTCGGCCCAACCTCTGCAGGGATTTCAAGCCGTGGTGTTTTGTTGGACGTTGCTCGGCTGGCGACTTTTAAAAAAACAAACCCATCCTCGGGCTCAATAACGAACACCGTTGTGGCTGCCAGCGTACTGTTGTACCCAGAGCCGGGTGTCCTGATGCGATCGGACGGAGTGCGATGTCTGTGACTGGCTGAATCTGTGTAGAAAATGTATTTTTTATTATATATATATATATAAAAAAAACGCTTCCTTCCCACGAATTGAGTGGTCCTGTTCTGAGCCTCCGCTCTGCTCTGCTACACTTGGGAGAGTATCCAGGTTCCTCTGACTTATGAGATCTTTACCTGAAAGATCGAAACCGTTTGCACAGAGAACAGGATCAGGGTTGCTGTGTCCTGTGCAAAATCCACCTTCAACCCCAGTGACTTCACTGAGCCCCCCCCCCCACTGTTCTCTACCTTGGGTTCATTCTGCCCACCCAGGCCACCTTCCGCACGCAGGGAAATCAAGCCTCATCGCCTGTCTAGGTCGGAACCAGTATCTGATAGTTAATGTGCAGGCAACCTGGCTTGTTAGCAGGACTTGGAGGAGCAGACCAGCCACTCATCGATGGCTGGGGATCCCACTTGGTTCCTGTTAACCCTGTAAGCCAAAGTCCAAACAGGTAGGGTAGGATAGGTGGACAAACAGTGGGAAGTAGTGGCAACCTGTGTGAATATAACTGGTTTAACTCCAGCAGTAACTCACTGCACACACTTGAGATTCCCAAACCTTGACTTAACAACCTACGCTTCAACTCACCAGGAATAAGGTGTATGCTGTGTGTGTGTGTGTGTGTGTGTGTGATGGAGAGTGAGAGGGAGTGTGCAACGCATACAACACAAACAGAACTTTCCCTCCACGTATGGAACCCGCAATAGTTTCATTTGGATGCTCTTAAAACACGGCGATGAGTTTCCCCGGTGTGTCGTCCACCAGGCTGTCCAGAAAACATTCCAATTAGGCCTCTCAGGAAACTGGCAAATGACATTGTGTCAGTTTCCTTCTCCTCCACCACCCCACCACCCACCCCATAATTTTTGGATAAAACCAAACCTCAGGCTGTGCTTTAAGAACTCGGAGCTCGTTTGTCCTGCACGGAAGAAGGTAACCTGACATGGGGAGGTGAGGACTCCACACCCAGTGGTGTGAAAGTGGGTGTGTTAGCGTTTATAGGAGCTGAATTTTATTTTGAGAAAAAGGTTTGATGTGGGGGGGGTGGGGAGGGTGGTTATCTACGTGGCTGGGGGTGGGGGTGGGAGGGTGTCTATGGTGTTTGACGTTGACTGCCTCAGGTTAGCGAGCTCATTTGAAGAGCAGGTGGTTGTGGCTTTCTCTCTCTACACCTCTGACCCCCATCACGTGAACTAACATGAGGAGCATCTGTCCAATAGCCTTTTATACCCATCAGACCTGTGCCTTCTCGCCACACACGCACACACACACACACACACGCACTGACTGAAGCTTCTCGTTAAAGAAATGTCTGACGCCGATCAAACTGCGCAACTCTGGCTCGGACACATTTCTCCATCCTGTTCACACCCAATAGTGTTGCTCCATGCCTCCAGCTCTGTCTCTGTCTGTCTCCTTATATTTGTCTGTCTGTCTCTCTCTCACACACACGCTCTCGGTAATCTCTTCCTCCTTCTGCCTTTCTCGCTCTCTCACCTGCTCTCTTTTTTTCCATCCGTCGTTTGTAAGTGTGACGTCCATTTCTGTCCCACTGGAGCTTCACAGCTCCTCTGAACAAGTATAGTCCTCACGTTTGAAATAGTGCTGTATCACGTTGTGGAAGCTTCTCAGAGTGCCTCACCAGATGGACTGTAAAGTGTCGTGGCTGCGCGTTTGTAGAGGAATTGTTTTTAGGCAGTGATTTAGACCGTGTGAGAGTGTGACAGCGCGGAACTGTTTAACAAACGTAACAAAAGTAAAACTCCCAGTGTTGGCTTTGCCCATGACATGGAGCCGTGAGTGACTCACACGCACATTCCATTTCCAATTACATGCTATTTTAGTTGTTGAGTGTTGTATTACAGATACATCCAATGGGTTCCTGTGCTAACTTTTTAAATTGCCATTGTAATGGTAAATTGCCGATCGTGAAACCCCCTCTTTACCCTGAGTGTCGCGTTTTTTTGATGCGCCGGTTTCACCCTGGGCAAAATCAAGAGTCCTGGACTCTTCTGAGCAATGCAGAGCGAGTCAAAGTGCAGTAAGGAGCAGTTCTCTTACAAACAGTCACCTTACTTTACAGAAACCTTACAAAGCACTTTGAGATGTTTCAGTGCGATTGCATGTTGATCAAAGGATGCGATCAACGAGAGGTGTTTCGATACGAGGATTATTATAATTGGGGTACAGGGCTATTGTTTGTGGTGCCGTTCTTAGGATGCGATTGCGACTGCCTGATCAGGTGGATGTTAATTGCATTATTTGAAAAGAAAAGGGAGTTTCTTCTGGTGTCCTGGCCGATAATCCCCCAAATAAAATCGGTCAGGCTTTTGGTGGGACATTACTACGCGCAAATTGGTTGCTGCGTCCGCCTGCAAAACACACAGTCTCTACTCTTTGTAGTAAATCCTGTGAAGCGCGTTGAGATGTGCTCCTGACGTGAAAGGCGCTACACCAAACAGAAGGATTGTTATTCAACAACAACAGACAACAAATTGCATTTTTATAGTGCCTTCCGCGCCCAGGAGGATGTCCCAAGGCGCATTTTTTTTAATGATATAAATAAATCCTGCTTGTCAAGGTACTGCGTGAAGCACCTAATCATTGCAATGACCGACAGCGCTGTCACTGCCCTTAGCCAGTGATCGTCTGCGAGATCCTTCACAACAGAATGGAATTTTCTCACCAGTAGTACAGAACAAGCTCAAACCACTCCTCGTACAATAGGAAGTGCCACCGACCCATCGAACTTAATCTGCAACCGTCTCCACAGGAGCTGTGCATTCCTTATCCCTAACTCTCTCCCTGTCCCCTTTTATGGCCTTCATAGAATCGTGGAATGATACAGCACAGAAGGAGACCGTTTGGCCCATCACGTCTGTGTCGGCTCTTTGAGAAGAGCTGTCCAAATCAATCCCACTCCCCCGCTCTCTCCCCATAGCCCCGCAAACTCGTCCTCCCCAAATAATTATCGACTTCTCTCTTAAGCGTCGTTATCAAGTCGGGTTCCACCGCCCTTCCAGGCAATGCGTTTCAAATATTTATCCAATTGTCTTTTCAGTATTCTGGCTTCAGCCTCAATAGACACGAGTGACTTTTCGCGATTCTGATCTCCCTGTTCCTGAAAATGTTTCTTCCAAAATTAACACGAATGAGTCAAATCACTAAAAGGGGAGCGTTCGTTCAAATGTCAAAGATGGGAATATTTCACTTTTTAAAAGAGCGGCTTCACAATTTCCACCACCTTGAGAAAATGGGGATTTTTTTTCAGCGCCGAAAGAGGCCATTCGGACCATTGAGTCCGTGGCACAGCTACCTTGGGTATTTATTTACACAGCGCCCACAACCCACAAAAACATGCGTTACAGAGACTTGTGATTTTTCTCTGTCCGGAACGACATGGCTGCAAACTGCTGCTCGCTGGTTGGCGAGGGAAGGACTCCCAGTTTGGGCTGGGTTTAGTTGCACCTGGTCTGTCAGAGAGAGAGAGAGAGAGAGAGAGTTGCATTCCTGGTTTGTAGGCTGAATTCCAATGTTACTAACACCTTGTGAGGCCAACTATTTGCCCCTGAGCTCCTTTGCACTTCACCATCTCACTCAGTGCAAAGACTCTCTCTGGAGATCACAGGTTAGTGGATCTTTCAAGGTGTTGAGTCAGCTCGGAGTGTCAGGGAAGGAGGAATAAGACAGGCTGGATGATGAACTGATAGCGTAGCTTGGCACTGCGCACTGCACACCATGCAGTGAAACAATCGGACCTTAAAACACTCCAGAGAAGTGGGAAGAGAGCTTTGCCAGTTCTGTCTGGACGCTGTTCCTATAGATCACAATTAATTATTTTAACCGGGAATCAGCGATAAGGGGCACAGTCTGGGGATTGTTTGGCAGATAAAACGAGGGGAGTGGGAGGAGGTGGTTGTGAAAGAGCAGCACGGACACGATAATAATAATAATAATAATAATAATCCTTGCATTTGATATAGCGCTTTTCACGTCGGGAGGACGTCCCAAAGCGCTTCACAGAACACACAGTAAAGTGAATTGACTGTATATTTGTGGGCGAACGCGGCAGCCAATTGCTCACAGCAATGTCCCACAAACAGTCGTAGATTGAAAATGACCAATTTATTATTGTTTTTGGTTTTGGAGGGATTATTATTAGGCTCTGTGTGGAGTAAGGAAATTTGCCCAAGGTTTCGCCCTCTGCCTGAAATTGAACTCGGGTCTCTCGCTTGCAAAGTGAGTGCTCTAACCACTGAGCTACAGGACTCCAGGACGATGGGCTGAGAGGATGCTTTCAGTGCAGAACAAACATGTCTGTGTTGCTAGATTTCTTTTCCGTTCGTTCGTTGCACCTCCGAACTTTCTTCCCCGGCTCCTCCCAAAGGCCAAACCCCCGTCGAGCTGTTCCTCCTCCTTCCCACTATTTGCACTGAGATCAAATTAATTTCACCATCTCCTCCTCAAAGCGCACGGTCCCTGCTGCTGGGGACTGGTATCTCCTCCGTCTCTACAGCAACACGTGCAAGAAAAGAGTTGCTGACTTTTCCAGCCAGTGCTCATTTACTGTGTCCTGATGCAGCGAACTCTTTCCCGTAGAGCGTCAGCCGCACGGAAAACAACCCCCTCCAACGCTCAGCATCTCCCATCTCCGCAATACAAACATGGAACTCCAGGTTATCAGGTCCATAACGAATTTACTGCTTTGCTCCAGCATCAGTTATTTATACACCTACTTAGGCTTGAACCCACAGAAGTCAGGATTAGCAGTGGATTGTGTGGTGTGCATTAGAGGCACGAGTAGCTGAGCGCTAGACTGAGCCGGGACCCAGATGCCAGGGCTGAGATGTAGCAGTGGGGAGGGCGGAGGGGGAGGAGCAGCCCAATAGCCTTTTCAGAAGCTGAGTTGAGGGATTAAATGGCTGAAAAAGCTGCTTCTCAGCTGTTTGCTAATGACTCTCCATCCAGCTCACAGGCAAACTCACCTAATCAATACTTCATTGAACACGAACACACACACACACACACCCCTTGGCTACACCGTCAAGAAAAAGCAGCGGGGAATAATGAGAAGAGCCAGATCATATACAAAGGGCTCTCTCCTCTTCGCGTTGACCGCTCTCACAAACTGTCAGTCCTCGGCTCCTGTATCTCTTCGGAGAAGGCTCGAATTTCAGGCTTCCTTCTGTGGTGAAAACTGAGCCCAAATCCCTTGTTTCTGAATGCCTTTGTGAGCCCTCTCGCTGTTTTGTTGAGTCTGAATAGAGTGGTATTGAAAAGTCATTAAGTAATGATAATTGAGCCTAATCAGAAGGCCCCGAGCGGTGGCTGAGGTGGGAGGCAAAGGAGCGGTCAGTCTTGATTTGTGACCTCTTCCAGCGACTGCTCGGAGCTGCTCAGAGACAGGGTTGAGTGGCAGTTTCAGGGTGAACCTTCCACTCGGACTGCTTTACAGGCTTGAAAGGAGCTGGCTGAGGAGATTGGCAGTGTCACGGCCACACAAAGCACGTCTAGACTGGGGCCTGCTCTCCCTTCAAGGGATAAAATACGGCCTACTGATGGGAGACTTACTAGCTGTTGCTTTGATAATTAAAGGCGTTTTATCTTAATTTGACCTGTTAGAAAGTGTCCTTTTCATGATTTATGATTCACAGTTTGAGGTGGGAGGCCCAAGCAGAGGCTCGGCCGAGGAATCTTTCCCCCGATGGACCCAGCGGGCCTATTTCACAGTCTATAACATTGCTCACAGTCTCTTAACATGTTTTGGCTGTTTGTCTCTCGCTGGCAAGTGCGGAACAAACTCAAAGCAGCAAGTCCTGTGTGTGTTCCTCACTGATCTCTCTCCTCTCCCCCCCCCACCCCCCGCCCCCTCGCCCCCTCCACTCTGACAGTCCCAGACCATTCGCAATTGTGGAAGAATGTTTAACAGGCAAAGCTGGAGAATTCCTTCAAAAAAATAATAAATTGGTCACTTCAATCCACGCAATTGGCTGCCACGTTTCGTCCACAAAATATACAGTCAATCGCTTCACTGTATATTCTGTGAAGAGCTTTGAGACGTGATAAGGTGCTATATCAAATGCAAAGATTATTATTATCTGGGAACGGGAAGGTATTACCAAGCAGACGGGTGTTATTTATAAATTAGGTGCACAGTTCACTGTTATCTTCTCAGCCATTGATTGACCAAATTGTCACTTGTTTTAACCACATTTCATATTTTTGTGGTTGAGATGATCGGTTGTCTGGGGTGGTGGGGGCGAGTGTGTATGTTTGTGTCTGTGGTTGGGGTGTATGTGGGTGGGCATGTATAGGATGGGTGTGTGTGTATGTGTGGGTGGGGTGTGGGTCTTGGGTGGGGTGTTTGTGCGTGTGTGTATGTGTGGGTGGGGTGTGGGTCTGTGGGTGGGGTGTGTGTGGGCGGGTGGTGGAGCGATCATTGATGGCGCAGATACTGTGTGTGAGGGTTGGGAGCAGATGCAATATTATCAGTGAGCTCTTTCATTATGAATCACAGCTCCACACTTTGTAATTGCCATTGTAATCAGGAACGAAACTTTCAAACTGATAACCCGGGCGCTGGTTATTGTCAGTCAGACCCACTGCTTGTGCCCTGAGCCGTACTATCGCGAGGCCTGGGGAGTAGTCGCCCTCGGCTGCTCTACCCCGGGCAGCCTCGCGCACATGACTTCAACCCATTTCCGCGCCAGGGGCGGAATATCCGTGCTGTTGTTGATCGAGCTGTTTGCAATCCCCTGGCTCGCTGAGCGCCCATTCAACCGTGACTGCTCCACAGTGAGGGTCTAAAAGTCACGGGCTTTTAAAAAGCGTCCGCTTCAAATTTAAGAACTTTGGGAAACTGTGGAAAACGAGCTTCCAAACCAAGGCTGATTCGACAAATTTTTTTAAAAACAAATCCACGGTTGGTTCCTTAAAATCTTATTTCGCACCCGCAGAAATTCGGACGATAGCTAAAATGGGTCACTTCAATCCACGGCTGTTTGTGCGCAATTGGCTGCCGCGTTCCGCCCGCAAGATACACAGCCACTCCACTTGGCAGTGTATCCTGCGAAGCGCTTTGAGACGTCTCGAAGACGTGATTAGGTGCTGTATGAAACGCAAGGATTGTTATGATTATTGTTGTTGTAGGCGATACATCAGATGCAAGGGTTATAATGTTTACCTCCGGTCGCAAATACATCAACGTTAATCCGGTAATAAGGTGGCCGCTGGGAGGGGGAAGGGGTTTAGTGGCTTGGCTCGTCCCTGACGAGTTAAGAGCAATGCCCTGTCCCCTGCCGTGCTGACACTGAGCCCTCCTGCAATGCCTTGGCAAGTTGTTCCACTTCAATAGGAAACTCATTGGCTGGTTGTGTTTTGTTCCTTTAGTGACTAAACAAATAAAAGAAAGCGAGAGAGAGAGAGAGAGAGGGAGAGGGAGAGGGAGGGAGAGAGAAAAAAAAATCATCAAATCCACATTCTTTTTCAATGGGAAAAAGCAGTGAACTGCGACCTTGTGCTGAAACCCAGTGAAGTGTTTGTTGCAGCACAGCCAATCTGAATGGGACTTCGCTGCTCAATGCTCCTTTGATTCGGGGGGTTTGTTTCTGAGTTGGGGTGGGGGGGGAAGGGGCTGCCTTGCTTTGTTCCCCTTCTCTCTCAGACCAGGCTCCAGGGTGTTATTTTTTCGGGATGGGAGAGGAAAATCAGCAATCGATTTTTTTTTCGGGGGGGGGGGACTAATAAGATTCAGGGAATAATGAAAGCAACGGCTGTGGTTTGGCTCTCTGTGGATCTGCTCTCTATGCCCCGCACAGCTTTGTGTTACTGCTGCTGCCAGCTTTATTAGTGAAGCTTGGTGTTCGGAGGGATCTTGTGGCTGTTAAATGCTCACAAGGTAGTGCTTGTTTAAGACGTTTTAAGCAGTTTTACATCTCTGTTTTTGTGTGGCGACGCAAAAGGATTTGAGCGTGAAACTGAGTGTGAATATTTGTAGGTGTGAATACCTTCGGCGTGTTTGTGTATTTCCAATCGTTCAACTCATTGCTTGTTTGCGTGATTGTCGCCCTGCGCAAATTGGATACCGTGTTCGTCCACAAATGCACAGTCACAACACTTTGCAGGAAAATCCTGTGAAGCATAAGGATTTTTATCATGCGTGTGAGTGCGTGTGCGTGCGCGTGTATGACTATTGGCGTGAGAGAATATTGCTTTGAATGTTTGGTTGTGAGAGTGGGTGAATGTTTGTGTAAAAGTGAGTGTGAATATTTGTGAGTGTGAGTGGTATCTTCTTCCCTCCCCCTTCCCTCCCGCCCCACCCCACCCAAACTAGGCTGCACACACCAACTCCCCTTGCACTCATCTGTGTCGCTCTTTGCAACTCTCTCCCTAGATATTTTTGTCTTGCTCCTCTCCTTCGCGTCCACCTCTCTGTCTGTCCACTTCCTCTAATCCAAGTGGTGGCGTTAAGTCTTAGTTTGGTTGTTTTCCACGTCTCGTGACAGAGACGGACATATATGAGCCAGTACAGCCCACCGCTGCAGCCCACAGCACAGTGCAACGTGGAGTCTTACCCTCGGCTCCACACCCCTTTTCTCCAGCAAGATGGTTGACAAGGATTGCCTTTGGGTTTCAAATTTGTTTGATCTCTACTTTGTTTGTGTGGGGGAGTTTTTTTTTTGTATGTAATAGCATTCTGCCTTTATTCTCTCAGGACCCAGCTTCTCTTGAGCAACCAGAGGAGCTTTTGAGAAGTCAGAGAGAGCAGTTTCCACTGCCCTTGGGAAATGCCACGGGTCAGCTCAAACAATGGGCACTTTCATAGTCGCACTGTGGAGATGTAAATCTGAAAAAAAAAGGGAAAGAATAGGTCGCTCTGATGAGAGGAGTACCTTGCATTAACTGGGGAGGTGGGGAGTTGCAAAGGAGTTTTTTTTTTGTCGAGTCTTTAGTTCAAGAGTCTGATGTTGCGGGGTTTAGCATTGCTTAACCTGCTTATTACTCTGATAACACGAGGCTTGACACTGATGCTCCGGTGCAGCAATGGGGGTGCACTGCATTGTCGGAAGTGCCGTCCCTCTGATGGGATGTTAAACCGAGGTCCCATCTGTTGGTTCTGGCGGACCTTAAAGGTCTCGTGGTACGAGTTGGGGGGGAGGAAAGAGAAATGAGATTCTCCCAGTATTCTGGCCAACGAGCCCCCAGATGAATTGATCGTCCGATCGTGGTTTTCGAATCTTGCTGTGTGCAAACTGACCGCTGTGTTTGCACCTAAACACACAGTCACCAGCCATGATAACAATTCCCATACGCCAGTAGCACACATGGGGAGGGGGGAGTGTGTGTGTGTGTGTGTGCGCTTAACACAATGAAGGGTGGGAGGTGGGCAGTAACATATGTGGGGTGAGGGGGATCAGTAACACACAAGGTGGGGGGTGAGGTACACGGTGGGGGTCCGTTTCACAAATCTAATTTGCTTTAAATCACAGCCATGTTGCTATGGTTACACCATTCCATTCGGGTTATGTCTGTAGATGCAATCTGGATTGTTGACAATGGAAATTTGGAAGCTCCGTGTGTGGATCAGGCTGTTCCTGGGGTCAGGACGTCGCTCTCATCCCAATGTTATTTGGGTTTTGCGTGTGTGTGCGGGTGTGTGTTGGGTGGGTGGGTGGGGGGGGTTCAGGGGTAGGGGTCATGTATGAGGGTGGGGAGGAGGGGGTTTGTGTGTGTGTGTGTGCACGTGTGTGTGTGGGGGGGAACAGAATCAGCCAGAGCTCCCTCTCCTGATCTTGCCACTGACTATCCAACACCCCCAGCTCCCGTCAGGCTCAGAACAGGAGAAGCAATTGGAGGAGGAAAGGTGAGACGAGGACGAGTTTTTTTTTTGTGTGTGGCTTTTTTGAGCAGAGTTCTGTCTTGTCTGCAAGGCTGTGAGCCTAGCACTGAGGGTATCATAAACCCTGCCACACCAGGGACTGAGCTGCTGGCTACGCTCCACTCAACACGATTCTGCCGGGGTCATTTTGATTCACTGTGCACAGAGACAACTGGCTTATGTGTGCGGCGAGACTGGGCTGGGCGTGAGGACAGGCTGGGCTGTGCGTGTGGGAGGGTTGGGTGATTTGCTGGCTCGGTGCAGGCAGGAGGACATTACGTGGTAATGCAGAGACCTGATCAATAAGAAAGAGCTCAGTGAGAATTGATGGTTTGGTGTATTATTAATGCTGGTTTAGGGAATTTTAAATTAATTGAACTAAGACAAAGAGATTTTTAATGAACTAATCTCAAGTCATTAGAAGACACATCTTTAAACCATTGCACGTTTTACCACAATTAACGGGTGACTCCTGGGTGCGGGTTAGTGGGTTATTCCGTGCGTGCCTTCACCAGTAACCTGTCTGTCCTGTGAGTCTGTAGCGCTCTCTCTGTCTATCCTCCGGGGAGGCCAGAAGCCAGCAAACGTGGGCTTGTGCTTTGCCCTCAGTTCTTCAGTGTAGATAACAACAGCAACAGCAACAACTTGCATTTATATAGCGCCCTTCACGAGGGTAGCATCTCTCAGAGTGCTTAGATACAGAGTGAATCTCCCTCACACCTCATTGTCCCATCCAACACTCCCAGGTCAGCACGTTGGAAAATTCTCACATCTAGTCTTAATTTGGAAAACGCACCTTGTTTTGAAAAGAAACCACTTTAGGAACGAATTTTCTGGCTCAGGAGGTTATTGGGCGAGGATTCCTTCATGGTTGAAGATCTTGCCAACATTCACTTAACAACAACAACTTTCATTTATATCACGCAGGGAATATTAAAAGTAAAAACAAAACTGTTGTGATAAATATTCAGAGAACCGTCAAGGAAAGAGTATAAGGCTCACGTGGGAGAGGAATGGGCTGATTGGGAGAGGGACCACAGAGGGCGTCCGAGGTGAGGAGAGGAGAGAAAAATGCAACCCAGACAAAGGTTAGGGATGCAGGTTGGGACTGAAGATATCAATGAACTGACCTGTGAGCGCGGGAGAGAAAATCGTTGTGAGGTGCGGGGGCTTTAATCAGGAGCTTTGCGTTTGGAATTATTTACAACTCAGAGCAGCAATGTCTGTCTGGTTGACTGTCTCGTGCCCGAGTAAGATTTAACACACCACCGACGGCCTATTCTCAGCTCTCTGGCTATTCCAGTAATTAATTTGTTTCATTGCATCTCTGCTCTGCCCGTTCAACATTGTTTGTTTTGTAGCCCCCACCCCCAGCCCCTCCCAGGTTCACATCCTCAATGAGATGATTGATCAGAAACCATTCATTCGCTCCTCACAGTGTACGGGGCGAGCGAAAGATAGAAATTGCAGTCTTGCAGCACTGCGCTGTACACCGAACATCTCGAAGCAATTTACAGTAATTATTGTCAACGTGCTGGCTGTTTGTCACAAGCAAACACGGCTGCTATTCTGCAGTTAGCAATGCTGCGTACATCAGGTGAACGAGCAATTATCCTGGAGGATTGTTGGTCAGGATGTCTGGAGAATCTCACGTCTCTTTCCCGATAGTGCCTCTCTCTGTTATCGTTATTTGCTGCATATTGTGCAGAGTTGTGTATCAGCCTGGCGCAGTGGTAGCTCTCTCGCCTCTGAGTCAGAAGGTTGTAGGTTCAAGCCCCACACTAAATCACTTTGTCTAAGCTGATCCTCTATTGTAGTGCTGGTGGGGTGGTGGTGGGGGGTGGAGGGGTTGTATTGTTGGAGGTGCCGTCCTTTAGACACATGAAATTGAGGTCCTATCTCATCCATTCAGGTGGTCATTGAAGATCCCGAAAGAGAAGGGAGTTTCTTTCTCCTGGTGTTTCTGCCGACGCATCTCCCCAAACAAAATTGGCCACTCAATCCACGGCTGTTTGTGCGGCATTGCTGTGCATAAACTGGCTGCTGTGTTTCTCCCACAAAATCCACAGTAAATCCACTTTACAGTATATTCTGTGAAGCACTTTTGAGACATCTCAACGGGGTGATAAGGCGCTATAGCAAATGCAAGGATTATTATTATTCACAGGTTGAGGGTTACTCACTAATGGAACTATGCAGAGTTTCTGTTTTATTATTTTTGAATTCAATGGCTCTGTATATAAAACCCAGAATGCTGTAACGCTGTTATACAAGGATTACTATTTTATTGAACATTCGTCTCTCCCTGGAATCCTACTTTCAACATCTATGTATTTGTGTTGTTCCACTCCGTTGAAAACCTTCCGCCAAGGATATATTTCCATCCTCTTTCCAAAATGTATCACTCTACCTTTCTCTGTTATGAATTAAATTTTCTACAAATTTCACCAACTGCACCAACCTATTAATATTTTCCTGCCGCCTCCTACACTCTTGTTCCCTGTTAACAAAACCTCTTAATTCAATATCCTCCGCAAATCTGGATATTATTCCCTCTATTCCTATATGCAGATCAATAAAAATACACAATTAGGGGGTCCGAACACTGGTCGCTGAGACCCCCCACTATCTCTCCTCTGCCATTCAATTCGCACTCTCTGCCACCTGCCCTTCAATCATTCCCCTCTCCATTTTTCTAGTTTTCCATCAATCCTGTGCGTTTTAAAGTTGGCCGCTTATCAAACAAATCCAAATCTATAATTACCGGGAAAGACTTTTTCCTGAGGACCTTTTTTATTCCTGTGGATTTCCTGTAGCTCAGTGGTTAGAGCACTCGCCTCGCAAGCGAGAGACCTGGGTTCGATTCCCGGCAGGGCGAAACCTTGGGCGAGTTTCCTTACTCCACACACACGCCTGATAATCATCCCTCAAGAAAAGAAACAATAATAAAATTGGTCAGTTCAATCCACGGCTGTTTGTGGGGACGCTGCTATGTGCAATTGGCAGCTGTGTTTTGCCCACAAGTATACGGTCAATTCACTTTACGGTATATCCTGTGAAGCGCTTTGAGACGTCGAGAAGACGTGAAAAGCGTTATATCAAATGCAAGGATTATTATTATTATTATTAGGTTAATCTGCAATAGCTCATTGAGCATTTCTGCCACCGATCACATTGCCTTTCCTCATCCCGTGCAGCACTCCCTCCTTCCTTGACGACTCTCTTAATATTTATGGTACTTCTAAAAAGATTTTGTTTTTATCTTTAATATTGGCCGCCAGTGTTTTTTTCGCCCCTCTTCACTTTCTTTGCTTTGTTTCCCTACTGTGCAGAAGTCTCCGAGCTGCTGTTCATGTTATTTACCTCCATCTATCGTTCGCCTCTTTATTTTTTTTTGCTTCATTTCCCGATTTATACAAAGAGTCTACCTTCGCTCCAGCTCTCTTTTACATTCGTGTTTCACCGGTGGTTTGCCTGTAGTTCACCTGTACCGTACCTAATTTAATGTTACAGATTCCCTGCTGCTGAACCACTGATGTTTCTACCCAATCTAATTGTTTTTTCATTCCCCATGAGCTTTGCTCTCTTCCAGTCCGACACTCTGATGCAAGACTCATCCTTTATTCTGTCCATTTTGACAGCAAATCTTATCTTATTATGATCACTGTTTCCTCCAAGTCCCCTGTTTTCTCACTGCCCAGCACCAAATCCAGCACAGGAACCTTCCTTGTGGGATTATTAACACTCTGCTCTAAGAAAATCTCTTAGATTTCTCTAATACTCCCTCCACATTCCTTCCCATGTTCATTCATCTTTTCCCAATCTATCCCTGGATCATGAAAGTCACCCTATATGACGCCCCTATTATTCTTACAAAGCATCCTGATTTGCCGACGCATGTCTTCCCTTCCTCGGCTTCCTGACTACAATCCAGGGTCTATAAAGGACACTCGTTAAAGTTACCGCTACCTTAATGTTTATCAAGCTCTCTGGGATGCTGAGCTGCGAGAGAGGGGGTGGGGGGGAGGTGGGGGGCGCTATATAAATGCAAGTTGTCATCGTTGTATTTCTAGCCAGAGAGATTCTGCCCCGGCTTTGCTGGAAGCTTTACAAACAAACAAAATAATAATAATAAATTGCTCACTCGATCCACGGCTGTTTGTGGGGCCACTGCTGTGCGCAGTTGGCTGCCCCGTTTCGCCCACAAAACATGCAGTCAATTGGCTTTACGGTATATATCCTGCGAAGCGCTTTGAGACGTCTCTCTATCAAGCGCGAGGATTATTATTACTATTATCGTTATCACAAGCAGAGCTGAGACAACCCCTATTGCCCCCTTTTGGCCTCGTTCTGCGTGTAGCCCGGGTGGCCAGGCTGGCCTGTGTGCGTGCGTGTGTGCGTGCGTGCGTGCGTGCGTGCGTGTGCGCTCAGTCCCTGCCCTCGGATCACTGACGGTGTCTTCGCTGCCAGAACATGGGTCTCAGGCTGCCTGCGATCGGCTTTTGGCACCCGTGCTGCGCCTGACACAGGACGGCATTAGCAGCGAGTGCACTGACAGGCTGACAGGTCAAAGCGGCTCCGTGTCCAGTCATGCGCGCGACGCACCCGAGCTCAAACAGGCCTCGCCGTCTGCTCCTGCGGCCGGTTACCTAGCAACAGCTGTGGCTTCTCCTCCTCCTCCTCCTCCTCCTCCTCCTCCTCCTCCTCCCCTGCCCTCCACACATTGTGCCTTGTTGTGGGCCCGAGCGGTTTTTGTGGCTGGGGCCGGTGTGAGAGTTGGAGAGGGAGGAGGAGGTTGCAGTGCGGAGCCGAGACGCCAGGTCGAGCCTCGCTCCCCGCCTTGCTCTGGGCCGCGGACCGTTCGGGCCGCCCCCAGGGCTCGGTTCGAGGTGGCACACCTGCCCTCCCCAAGCCTGACCCTCGTCTGGCCAGTGACCGCCGCCTCTCCCTCCTGCTCTGCTGCCAGTAATTGGGCCCTCGCCTCGTCTGGTCTGGTCTTGGGCCGGGCTCGGCTCGGCTCGGCTCGGCTGCTACCGGAGGCGCTGCTTCAGTAAGAGGTCAGCCGGAATAGAGCTGGCTTTGACATTTGGGTCTGACGGACGGGTTGGGATTGCAGAGGCTGTCAGTCAGTCAGTCAGGCGGGCCAGGCTTCACACCCAGCCAAGAGCAGGGCTGTCCCAGGGACAGGCAGACGCTGACCTTTCCTTCAGCTTTCGTTATGTGTTTGCGGCTACTTGTGCGTGTGGAAGCGTGCGTGTAACTTTATGTGTGTGTGTGTGTCTGTGCGTGTGCGCGCGCGTGTGTATATACATCTGCATATGCGTATCTCTGTGCGATTGTTTCCCAAATATCTGACAGCCCGGATCTTTGCATGTCTTTGTCCCTGTCTATTGTATCTCTGGCTCCAAATATAATAAACATGAGATACATTAATGGCTGTAAAGAGCCATTGCTTGGGGCCCGATGTCACTGAGGCTCACCACCTCACTCTGGAAAGGGATGGGAAGTTACCTCGTGTCACAGAGTCAGGGTCAGACTGAGCCTCTGAAGCGCTGATTAAAAAAAATACTATCTCAAGCTTACGGCAAAACGAGTGTCTCACTTGACGGTGAGAGTAGCTGCAACTTGGGGTTGACCAACACCTACCCACACCCAGTGTGTGGAGTGTGTTGACCCACACCCAGGACTGAGCCTGAGATGGTGCGCGAGTGAGGCTTTCTGTGTGATTGGAATTGCGTGCGTGTGCGTGAGTGAGTGAGTGAGACTTGCACTGCGTCAGCGAGATTGTGGGGAGTGGGAGAACGTGTGGGTAAATTCAGGACAAATTTACGGAAACGCCTCTTCAGCGAGCGAGTAGTAAACTGAGGGAACAGGCTCCCGAGGGAGACGGTGGGAGCAGAAAATGTTGTTGGTTTCAAGAACAAATTAGATAGATTTCTGCTAGAAAATAATACCTGAGGATAGATATAGTGTATGTCAAGCGACTGCCAGGAATGGTGGAAGGCGAAATAGATGGACCTTCGTCTTCTTTGGCCCGGCAAACCCTTACGTTCTTACGTGTGTGCTAGAATGTTTCCGTACGAGTGTGCGCGAGCACTGGGAGGAGGTGGCGGAGGCTGACTAGCATCTGTTTAAAAAAAAAACTGCCCGGTGAGCGAGCTGATTGTCTGCAGGGAACACGGCGCTCTTTATTGAGAAGAGACAATAAAATGAAATGAAAGATGTAGATTGCAGGAGCGACGGAGAAGGTTGTCAGTGCCCCCCCCCCCCCCGTGTACCTGCTCTGCACTCGTTAGATAAGAGCCATCCTCAGCCAGCCCAGTCCTTCGGGATGTCAGTCACCATTTCATTAGACGCCGGTTCCCAGACCCACGCTGCATTACTCCTTAATTTACTGCACTGCCCTCGGCTACACAGCAGCTCCAGCTGTTTAGATGTGATGGAATCTAAGCAGAGGCTGAGGCGGGCAGTGATTTATTGGGGGTTGAAGCTCACACGGTTCCTTCAGAGAGAGGCTATAATTTAGGAGGAGGAAGTGGTGAAATCCCTTCACTCCCTGGCACCTCCCTACCTCTCCGACCTCCTCGCTCCCCAATCCACCACCCGGCACCTTCGCTCGACTGTCACCAGCCTCCTGCTCGTCCCTCGCACCCACTGCCCCATCATTGGAGGTCGCGCTTTCAGTCTCTACGCCCCGAAACTCTGGAACACTCTCCCTCGATTCCTCCTCCTTGCCCACCCTCTTCCCTTCTTCAAGTCTCGGCTGAAAACCTTCCTCTTCGACCGCGCTCTGAGACACTACCCTGCGTGGAGGGCACTATATAAGTGCAAGTTGTTGTGGTTGTTGGTGCGGGTGTCAGTTTACCGTGTGGTCCAGGCGCTGAGGAACGGGGTCTGGTCTGGTCTACACCTCTCCCTCGCTCCCCACACCCAAGACCCCTTTCCGAATAGCGACGCGGAATCTTTAATGACCACTTGAACGACCACCAAGTTAAGACGGAATGGAAGAACGTTCCATAGTTCTGCAGAACCGCATGTTTTATGACCGTAAATGTCTCGCAGGCTAAAAACCAGGTGGAATTTCGGCTGAAATAGGTGCCCAAAACAAGGTGAAATATCTCGTACTCATGCGCTTTGCACCAGTTGCAACACAACCTCTCGGTTCGCTCAGTCACATCGCTCACACCCTGGACTGCCCAGCTTTGAAACCTGATCACCAGCAATTTATTTCACATCTGCACGGATGCTGCTCAGTGACGGTGTGTGCCGGAGATTGGTATTTAAATGCAGAATTTTGAAACAGTTTATAATCCTAGCCTCGAAGCATTTGGCAGGGAATTGCTGTCAAGTGTAGTGACTGTAGCGTCGCAGACAATTTGTGGACAGCAGTTCCCACGAAGAGCCATGACGTACGTGAGTGGCCGACTTATCTGGAGGATTCTTGGCCAGGACACCTCGAGAAACTCTATTCTCTTTTCGAATAGTGCCATGGGATCTTTAACATCCATCTCAGCAGTCAGACAGGACCTCGGTTTTATCGTCTTGTGTGAAGGACGGCAACTCTGACAATGCAGAGTTTCCCCGACCCTACACTATCAGCCTAGACCATGGGCTCAAACTCCCGATGTGTGGCTTGAATTTTGACTAGAACAAGCAAATGGAGAACCAGGTTAAAAAATATTATAATCCTTTGCTCTCGCACTTTCACATCGGGAGGACATCTCAAAGCACTTCACAGGACCCACGTGGGACTTGAACCCACATCCTTATGACCCCAAAGCGAGGGTGCTACCAACTGACACCTCAGGCAGCGATAGGAATCCTGTCTCTCAGTGTTGCGGCGATCTGCACCTTGTTTTCTGTGCTGTAAAGCGTTATAGCAATAACGGCGTGTGTTTCGTAGGCAGATGTGGCAGCCAGTTTGCGCAAAGCATTGCCCCACAAACAGCCATGAAGTGAAAGTGAATGCTCTCTGTGGGGGGGGGTTATTGGCTCGGGCACCGGGAGCAACTCTCTTCTCTTTTTGAGCGAGGTCTTTGGCAACCACTCGAACAGGTAGACAGGACCTCAGTTCAACGTCTCTTCCGTAGGACAGCACCTCCAGCAAGGCAGCATTTCCCTAACAGCGTACTGGAGAGGCAGCCAAGACTGTGAGCTCAAAGTCACCAACATGGGGCTTGAACCCACAACCTTATGTGCTGCCAACTGATACCTAACACGGACATGAGAATCCCAGCTCAGGAGCTCAGCGTTGGAGCATTCTGCACGTTGCTGTCTGTGTGGGACATGTTGTGTAATGTCTATTTTGGCTTGACTGACTGCGTTGTGCAGCCAAGAACACCTTGTACTGAAATTGCTCAAAAATATCTTTTTGCCACTTGACTTAAGATTAATTTGACTCCAGCCCTAAAAGCTAAAACAGCTGATTTCTGAGACATTAAGTCATAACTGCACCAGGCCTGTTTTGCACAGGATGATGATAATAATAATAATAATAATCCTTGTGTTTGAGATAGCACATTATCAAGTCTTCGAGAGCGCTTCAAAGAGTGTACAGTAAAGTGAATTGACTGCGTGCTTGTGGGCGCAGCAACACGGCGGCCAATTGCGCACCTCAGTGTCCTACAAACAGTCGTGGATTGAGTGACCAAATTATTTCTTTTTATATATATTTTGTCGAAGGGATTATTACCCCCGGAAGAGCGATTACAGAAACTGTTAGTTGCTCTCTGCCAGGCGGTTGGTTAGGCTTGCCTTGTCAATCCTGGAGGCTGAAACTTCACCTGTGGCTAAAATGACTCACTCTGCACTTATAATGAGAAACTCATCGTACCATAGCGCAGCACAGAAACCGGCCATTCAGCCCATTGAGCCTGCGACTGTTGTTTTTCTCTGCAGCGACCACCTAATCTCATCCTACTCTCCTGCTTGCTCCCTAAAGCCTCGAATATCCCTCCCAACAATTGGATTACAAGCGCACAGTTAAGGTCAGCTTTACTGATCGGTTTAATTTCGCTCACATCACACCCTTCACAAGTGAGTTTTATCGAGCCGTTCTGTAACAGGATGTGCGACAGAGCGCTCAGACGCCTGGTCACCTGCCTTGCTCTTAGCCCGTCGTCCATTTTGCCTGGACGTTGGAGGTCGTGCAGAATTGTGGCAAATTCTCAAAAAACGCTTTTACGTTTTGGAAGCTGGTGCTTTTCAAAAACTGCGGAAGTTTGGGCTGAATTTTAAGTAGGTTTCTCGGTTGCGTTTGAGCTTCAATCTTAAGACAAACGGGTCTCACAAATTAAGGCTCGGTGTTATTTTGGGCTTCAGCAGAGAATGATGGGGCAATAACTGTGTTGGGCTGAAGGACAGTACAGCGGGATACTGTATTCTCCAGGTCATTAAGAGCAATAACGTGACTTGCGCTATAGCTTCCGTAATATGCTAACAATCCTGTGCGGTAATATAATATCACAATATAATTGTTACAGTCGGTGCAGCAATAAGAGCTATAATTACAATAATAATAAGGTACAGTAACAGCAGGATATTCCAGTGTGATAGAGTAATAGGAGGTTAGAGTAATAATACACTGGGTTCCAATGTGTGATGGTGACAGGACAAGGAGTGCACTTGTCAATGATATAACGTTAGATGATAAAAAGTTATTGCGGTAGTAAAGGAAGATGACTGCTCCATAACATCTTCAGACCTCGCTGGGGAGGGTACCATTAACACAGCAAGACTCCTGACTCGTTCGCTCCTTCAGTGCTGTCAGCCTGCGCTTCCAGCTCTGGCTTTGGTCATTGTCCCACTCCAAACCCCCCGCTGTGCTCTGCTGTTAGAAATGTCATGCAGGATAATCCTCGAGGATTACAGCCTGAAATAACACCGCGATGCTTGTTCCTATTAAATCCTTTTATAATGAATAAAGTTAATGGTCCCGTACAGGTATGACGCCGAACTATCTATCCCGCCATTGCCGCCATGTGTTTCTCAGTGCGCTGGTCTGCCTCTCTATCTGGCAAAGCCTCAACAACAACATCAACAACATTTATAGGTTTAAAAAAGGATCGTCTGAAAGCACTTTGCCAGAATGAGATGAATTAGGAATGAAATGGTTGTTAGAAATGGAAGCAATTGTGGCAGCGTCCTACAAAAAAGCTGAGCTGTGTTTTATCTTTTTACTTGAATTTGAAGTGCACTTGGAGGAGGAGAGACTGTAAGCTGGAGGGAACGAGAGAGAGGTGAGGAGGTACAAGACGGCAGAGGAGAGAGGAAGGAAGGGGAAAAGGAAGTGAGAGTGAGAAAGAGAGGAAAGAGAGAGAGAGGAGGAGAGGGAAAAAGGAGATTTCTTAACATCACAAGGAACCTTTGACAGCTCAATCAGCAAAAGGGATGTTGATATGGAAATAAATAATAAAAACACTTGTGTACAATCGGGAAAAGTTGTTATAGGGGCAAACACTCCATTGTGCTGAGCGAGGCGAGCGCTAACCTGGTTACAGTGGAAGAATGTGAGAGCAAAGGAGCACATTCTCAGGAACACTGCCCAGGCCTGCAGTGCACTTTCCCTCAAATGTCTTCACAAGAATGTGCCATCGCTTCTCATCCGAGCAATTGCACCGCTTTAAAAAAATGCGAAGAGGTATTAATATGAAACATGAGTCTTTAAACATATGAACGTCTTCACAGCTTCGCTGGAACACGAGCTGTCAGTAAGACAATTTCCCCCTTGAGATGGAGGTTCAAACACTGCCCAGCTCACAAACACACCAACATGTGGTGCTCATTGCTGCTCACGTCTGGCTGATGGAAGAGGTTCTCATGGCCGGGAGTGGAGGCTGTTACTCTCTGCTCCTTCCTCCTCTTGGGTCTGTGACCTCCTCTCTTGGAGTGGTTCCTGCTTCTCACCTCATTGGGTGGGACGGGAGTGCAGTTCTGACAGGGTTCCAGTGCTTTGAGCTGCCAGGTAGAGTTGGTGCTCTGTTAGCTCACGGGTAAATGATCAAAAGGCTCTGTTGCTTTTAATAAAACTGTGAATTGCATGTCTGCCTATCTGTCGCTAACGATTTATCCTTTGTTGACTTCTTCCAGCCATTGACAGTTCCCAGAGCAAGGCTCCCACTGCAGGACATTCTCAGCACCTCTCAGTTCACAGCACGGACCACCTCATTGACTCTAAAATACAGAGCCCTGTCCAATCCTGGATGACATCGCATTCGGACATCACTTACAGAGCGGGCACCTTTCCAGCTGCTCTCACCTGCATATAAATGGAGACTGAGAGAGAACGAGTGCGAGAGAGAGAGAGAGAAAGAGAGAGAGAGAGAGAGAGAGAGAGCAGGCGACGTTGGAAAGAGTTAGTGAAACCATGGCAAGGAAGCAAGCAGACTTTTACATTGAGCTTAAGTCTTACAGGCCAGTTTCAGATGGCAAGAGTTGTGTGTCAGGTTCTAAACTGGTTTGTACAAATGGAGAAAACAGGAGCAATATCCCTTACTCTGACCATCACTGGGTCATCATCTTACAGTCTGTCGCTTACCCCATGCATCAATCAGGTGTGGAGCTAAGACAGGACTCTGGACAGGCAGATGTGAGGAACGACATGACAAATGGCTGAATTACAGGTGACTGAGGGTAGTTCTGACCCTCAGATAATAAAAAAGGAGGGGGGGGGGAATGGGGGGTGGGTGGGAATGTGTTACTAGATCCATAATAAAGCATGTTCCCAACCACACTCAAAAAAGAGCCCATCCAAAATGGTCCTGTGTTTAGCCACTTCAACGGAGGAAGACAAAATGTCCTCAGGACCTGTGGCTTGTTCTCCAGTAGAGCAAAGCTCTGGCTTCAGGTCGCAATGGCCACTTGAGCTACAAATCCTTCTGGTGGACACCACCCTCAGGATCTGCGGTTAATGGCCATACAAGCCCCCATCCTCTCCCCCCCCCCACCCACTGCTGGCTGCTCATAGAACAGCTCGCTACTGGCTCAGGGCAAACAACAGGCCCAAAGGTGCCAGGGATAGGGAGCAGCGAGGAAACGAGGCATGTTGGATACTTGTCAGTCTCATTCACACCTGAAAGTAGCACCACTAATATCAATTACTCACCCTTTCCGAATAAACAGCGACTTGGTACAGTGACACAGGGAGTAATCCTGCTGAGTAACTTACAGCTGCCAGGTTGCACAGCAAGCAGGCAGGCCATTAGCTACGCGCCCAGAGCATTTGTGTGTAAGGTGTGCATCGCTGCGTGCACAGGGTTTTTTTTTTGCCGCGTGTGCAGTTCATGGCGGTGTGTACAGGATATTGCCGTGTGCGATCTGTGTGTGTAACACGCGCAAGGCTGCCTGTGACACATACGGGAATAAGCACAGCTCAACAAAAGCGCAAGAGCGTGTTAAATATCTATTAATAACATCGCGGTTTAAATAAAGAAGCAATAAAACGACACACAGTTATGTCCAATACTCGGAAGCAACGATTCCTGGTCAGTGGGGTGAAGGGGTGGGGGGGGGGAAGGGATGGGGGGGTAGGGAGAGGGGGTGTGAGAGATCAGATGAACCCGGTCACTATGAACAGCGCAGTTTGGCGGCGTTACTGCGCAAGCGCTTCCAGCGGTTCAAGAGATCCGAGAGCGAGCGAAAGCAATGATCGAAACCCGGTCACTCAGAACACCAACCCTCTGCAGGCTCCTACTTTTTGTGTTTTTTTTTCCAAGTTTGTTTTCTTTTTAAAAAAAAAGGAATAAATGTAAAAGCGATGAACTGATCAGAGAGAGAGAGAGAGAGAGAGAAAAAAAAACTGTCCTTTTACCCATTGCCTCCCCAAGCAAGCGAGGTCTGGCTAAATCCAAACGTTCAGATTATGTAAAGCCAATTGTTGAAGGGATTTGTGACGATGATGTAAAGTTGGGAAGGTCCAGGCGGAGATGGCTTCCCTTTGTGCTCAGCCTGTCTTAGTGAGCTTCACCTTTTAATAAATCTCTGGCAAACGCCAGCAAAATTAATTGGAGGCAGGAAGTGAGACTAATTTGTTGTGACTCTGCTTTTGTGAAACCTGCACCAGATTCCAGGCAGACTCTCCCGACAGGGCAAGGAATTTGCACTTTGCACGTACAGCTGGGTAGCTTGTCTGCTTGTCCCGAGTGAACATTCACTTTCACTGTGAGGTAGGGCTACATGTGGCTGTGGTTGAAGCTCGGAGCTCCGCGGCTGGGAGTGACAGCATTCAGTTGAAGAACAATCTGCCCAAAGAACAAAAAAAAGGAACATTCCAGCTGGATTTCTTAAGTAGAAGTGCACAGAATTGTGATCCAAGCTGGGTTTGAACGTTTGAACGTACTGTCGCAGGCCATCCTGAATGGTAGGTGGGCGAGATGTTTGCTGATGTGTTGAAAACAATCGAGTCACCACTTTGGCACCGGCTGATTTCTGATTTCCAATGTGGATGGGGTTTCAATAACGTTGGAATTATTAATGACTCGATGGGAATTCCAAGTGAGATTTTCGCTCCCCCCCACCTCCCATCCTAAATCAATGATTAAGAATATCGCCCACCCCACCGCCTTCTTTCCTTGTTGTAGTGAATATAACGGTTCCCCGTATAGAGACACCCACTGAGAATCTCGTGTGTGCTGTGACGTGAGACTCGCATCCAATCTGGGGATGTGGGCCCTGGTTAATTCAGCCCCTGCTCTGGAATCATGGTTCAGACACTCCTGTCACCAGTGTGTTACTTTAACCAAATTGATTTTGTATGTAAATCTTAATTCAGTTGATTCCTGTTTGCTGGTTGAAATTGTGTATGTGACTATTTAATGGGAGAGGTTTTCACATCTGCCACCTGAGTACTGAAGCCACCGCGCTCTGAGCCAACCCGAGGTCCCTTACAATAGGAAAATACGCTCGGGCAGAGGGAACAAGATTGAATCAGGCTACTTCCTGGCTGCAGATCCCAGTGAGATGCCTTTCCAGATGTGTGACCTTATTCCATCCACCAATGTACGCGATCGATGCCTCGTAGATGTGGTTACATCTGGCCTCCCAGACACGACCCGTGATCTCGTTCTGCATGTCGACACCTGCTTTTGTGCTGAGGACAACGTTCTTTTTTTTATATAAAAATTAGTATTTCTTTTTCAAATTTGAGTCTTTATTTTTTTCCTTTGAGTTTAACGCTCGGTTTCCGATCGAATCTCTCGTTGAGTAACGCAAGGTCATCGAGATCTGCTTTCATTCACTTTGGATTGAGTCTTATTCAGTTAACCCCGATGTGACATCCAGAGATGCTCAGCCACCTACTGGGGATGCAAGTCGTGGACACAAGGCTCTTGTCAAGCCTGAACTGAAGCCTTTTGGTGAATCCTACGCTTTGTCATCCAGGATATTTAATCAGAATGAGACCAGTGCCAGACCTTTGCTGGATCCTGATCATTAATCGCTTGGGATTCTTCCTGTTAAAAATATAAACATATCTTTTTATTCAACCATAGTTTGATTTCACCAAGGTTAAAAATATCTTTGGAAAATTTCAAGGAAGCATATGATACACGGGAAGAGCGATGTGCTGATTGCATTTGACCTCTCTGAAAAAAAAATCTGCACATAACCAGTCTTTAAATATACCACCCCAACATACAAAAGAAAAATGTAATTAAAAAAAACAAACTAGCAGCCGTTTTGTTTTCCTCAATGCTGTCAGAAATGTACTTTGATGGTCGTTGCAGTTTTTCTAATATCATGTAAATATGTGATCAGTTCTTAAGCTGTATAAAGAGATGTAAATTTGATTGCTGAGTGATTTTTTTTGTTGAAAAGTTGGGGGAAAGAAGCCGATGGCAAGAGAGGCTAGAGCTCTGATAACCTGCAGAGAATAGGAGTGGGTTTGAATACTAGCAACAAAACCAACTAACCCACACCCAACTAACCCACACCCAGTCCATCAACTAAATGACCAACCCACAACCAGTGGTCGATCAACCAAACCAAGGAAACTACAACCAAACCAGTTAAACAGCTAAACCAACTAACCAACCGGGGAAATCACAGCCAGGTTGGTCCATTGAGCAACTCAAACAACTAACCAACCAAACCAACTACCGAACCAAGGTAAAAGCAACCAGTCTATCACTACCAGAGCCAAGCAACCAAACTGACTAACCAAGCAACAACCAACACATCAATTAACCAAATCAACCAGTCAACCTGTTGATCAAGCAACCAATGCAGCTGTGTTTTGTAGAATCGTGTACCACAGGTACTGTGTTATGAGCTGAATTCTATTACTAGAGAATTACCAGATTAATCGGGGTTTGGTCTGTTTGGAATGAAGGAAAATGAATAAATGTTTAATTTTATTAATTTTGTAAGTAAGTGTTAGCCAGAAAATATATATTTAACAGAAAAATGATGCCTTTTAATTACATTTTCAGTCTGTGTAATACACATGCTTTTGTGCTTTGAGACCTCAGTGGTTTCCTTCTCAGGTGAATTAAATGGTTAATTTGATTGTTGTTGACATCAAAGTTGATGTTTGGTGTGGTGTTTGCATCTGTGTGTTTCTCCAGCTGCATCGGCAAAGACCATGACCTCTCCAGGTATTTCAATCCCCAAATCTTTGCCATCAGAGGCATGCACTTGCCCTAGAAACTGCATCATTGAGGGTTAAGGAGATGCAATTGGGAGGGACATGGGGATATTTGTGTGGTTTCGAAGGTGGCGGGTAATAATGGGAGAAATCCCAGGTGGGTATTATTGGTGGTATTTATAGGTGATTTTAGTTGGTAATAATGTTGGCTATTGGTAGACATATTAATGCAGGTATTAATAGTGGGTATAAATGATGGATATTATTAGATATGAGGGCTATTAATGGGGGGATTTAGTGGGGAAGTTAATGTTAGGTACTAATCTGGGTATTAAAGGGAGTACTAACCAAGGATAATCATTGTGGGTATTAATGGTAGGTATGAAGACATTTTACATACACAGAGATGCATCTGACACCACAGTGACATAATTGCGCCATGACTCGTCATCTGATAAGAACGCTCACATTTTAACATGAGCAATTTCTATACAATGAAAAAGGTTACTATTTCAGTCAGCGCTTAGTGAGCTGGACATGCCTGATGGCAACACTATCAGCAATAACATCATTTCGTTGCAGTATTTCAAGAAGGAACATATCACGACAAATGCATTGAATTAGAAATCTGGAAATAATGTGAGAACGACACAAGCTTAGTCAGGGGATATCCTTGGGACGTCATCCCAACATGAAAGCCACTGTACAAATGTTATTTTGTTGTTCTTAAACCAGCCTATTTGGATTTGACACTATTGGAAAAGAGAAGGCAGTTTTTCTTTATTAACTTTTAACAATTCACCATCCTCTGGTTCGCATGTCCAAGTGACCGTTCTTTACGTGAGCCTGAACATCAAAGCAGGAAGGTATCCAACTATGGCAAGGAATTAAAGTTGAGCCCAATCCTACCTTCATTCTATGTACATACAAAAGCATTTTGCTTGCACAGTCACTTGAATAGTGATCATCGTTAGATCATCACTTCTTCCAACTGAGAATCCATGTATGTGTGATTTTCTCCTTCCAACAACCTCCCCTTAGCCTTGTGGCCCAGTGAACCATTTTTTATGGTTGAGCCTTGGCTCTCAGTATCTGTTCAATCTTGGGAGCATCACATCTTAAACCCTATCCTGCCTGCAATTTCCACACATACATTTTGGGGTAGAGAGCTCGGGTTAGAGATCAGGAGTGTGACCATGTGTTTTTTTCCCTCTACGGCCTATAGGCTCTTGAGACCAATTGTACTGCTTCACTCCATGTTGTATTAATGGTAATGACTTAAAAAGGACATTTGGATAATGGAACATTTTATTCACACTGAAAGATTTTTCTAGATTAGCAAACTGCAGAGATAGCGAGCTAACCTATATTGTACTGAGACCTATTTCATCATCTTGGCTGTGCATTCACATGACTTATGGGTCCCATATACTTACAGCATCCTATTGGGTGTCAAAAGACCATTAAATATGAAATAAAAATAAAGTACAATGTTAGCTATTAAATTTTAAAGAGCGGCATAAATTTAAATCTGGTTCAGTGAACAATGTTTAATCACAAAGAAACGTGAATGAGTACCAGTGTGTTTGGCCCTTGGTGTCTTGGCTGTTAATATTAATGTATTTGTATCATTCGCCTTTTGAACAAGTATTCTGTCAAATAATACTTAACAGTAAAGCGTGTAAATAACAAGAACACCATATGTGCGAGACAGTTACTCCGATGGGCTGGGAAGTAGAAGTATCAGCCGTTGTTGCCTGAACCCAGATTTCAGTCCTTGTGCTGAATCAGTTGATTTCCATTGGCATCAATCAATTCCTTTTGAGATAAGATGCAAAATTCAGGCAGGATTTCCTCTCATTGTTGTCCAGTGGCCTCTGCTGAAAGTTAACTTGTTGGATGCAAATTGCCTCAGTTGTGTTAATAATAATAATAATAATCCCTGCATTTGGACGTTTCAAAGAAGGATTCACTTTGTGTTTTCCAGCAAACGTGGCAGCTAATTTACACACAGCAAAGTCCCAATAAATAGCCACAGACTGAATGACCAGAATTAATTGGGGATTGTTGACCAGGATACAATGACTGAAGCTCAGCAGTGAACAGGGAAACACACCAAGCAGAGAGATCGCAATATAAATAAATAATCCGTGCATTTGATATATTAATTTATTATGTTATATAAAGGCACTTCAGAGCAATTCACAAGATTTACTGTGAAATGTAGTGAAATAGGCAAGCATGGCAGCCAATTTGTGCGCAATAATGTCTTCTAAACAGCCATTAAGTGAATGACCAATTTTATCTGGAGAATTGTTAGCCAGCACAGGATCTTTACCATCCACTTGAACAAGGAGAAGGGACCTTGCTTTAATGTCTGGAGTGTCAACTTAGACGATGAGCTCAAGGTCCCAACATGGGGCTCAAATCCACAACCTTCTGACTCCTCGACAACAGTGCTACTAACCGTGCCAGGCGGACACAGGGAGGGGGGGAACTGATAAAAATGCTTAAAAATTAAACATTAACGAGGAGGAATGCCTCAGCAGTTTGTACAGAGAAATGGCTACTAATGAGACAAACATTTGGAAATGTTCAGTTTTCCATTTAATTGGTTCGAAATTTTAAAAAACCAATCTTTTTGAAGAAATTTGCTTGTCATCTATTTTCCTAAATTTTAACCTGATTCTGGCAATGTCACCACTCACAACACACACCCACTCACACCCAATAAACAGCTACATCAAGCGCGGCTAATGTATAGAGGGAGAATGTCAGCAATCATTGGACTATTCTCACATCATTTCCCCTCTAAAGATATTCGGTGCAAAGAGAACTTGATAAGGCAATGCTCACTTCAGGCATAATTGAGTGAAACATGTAATTTCCATTATCCTCTACCGTCGATATGTTTGAAAGGAAAATTGATTTTCAAATCAAGTGCTGTGGTCTTTAGAAATATACACTCCACAGGTAATGATCTTCTATAGCCTCAAATTAATTATGTCAATGTTCATATCTTCACAACCGATTCCTTTACCTCTCAGGAGGCAAATGTGCCCTCCCAACCTTCTGACTCGGAGGCGAGTGTTACCAACTGAGCCAGGCTCAGCTTATTTCTTATTAACCTCCACACTTTGCTTGGTAGGTTATTTCAGATTTTCACTCAAGCAAAAATTGACTGATATCTGTTCCAAGTTTTCTCGACGTTCATTCCCATGATGTCCTCCATCCCCTCAAGGCTAACTTTAATGTAACAGTCCAGGTTTACCTTACCTACACACTTCACTCACTGTTATTACTTGTACGTCCCTGACACCGTTAAGAATAGGGAAACAAATTGGAGGCTAAAGTAAAGAAAGAGACTACTTTTTGAGGAAGGCAGAATATTGATAGTCTCTCTTGCTGCAGGCTCAGCAAAAAATGCTTGAAAAGCAATGCTTCACTGTAATTATTATAATAATAATAATAATCCTTGCATTTGATATAGTGCCTTATCACGTCTTCGAGACGTCTCAAAGCGCTTCACAGAATATACTGTAAAGTGAGTTGACAGTATATTTTGTGGAGACTTGTAGCTCAGTGGTTAGAGCACTCGTCTCGCAAATGAGAGACTTGGATTTGATTCCCAGCAGTGCAAAATGTTGGGCAAGTTTCCTTACTCCACACGTCTCTGTTTACCTAGCAGTAAATAGGAACCCGGTTGTTAGTCGATCGGCAGATTGCTTTCCCGGGGGTAATATTCCCTTCAAAAAAAACAATAAATTGGTCACTTCAATCCAGTCTGTTTGTGGGGACGCTGCTGTGCACAATTGGCTGCCACGTTTTGCCCACAAAATACACAGTCACTACACTTTACAGTACATTCTGCGAAGCGCTTTGAGACGTCTCGAAGACGTGATAAGGCGCTGTATCAAATGCAAGGATTATTATTATTATTATTGTGGGCAAAACTGGTCAGACGTGAGAGACAGAAAGAGAATGGAGGAGAATTGCATTCAGTGGAAACACCAAAATGTTAGTGACAAAAGGCCTGTGTCTGAACTGGGCACTGCTCAGCTCCGAGAGCTGACAGCATAAAGCTATTGGATCAGTTGGAGAGCTCAGAGAGTTGGGTTAGAGCACAGGGTGCGTGAGTTCCCTCCTCCAGTCAAGGGGCTCTGAACTCATGCCTTATTTTAGTGCTTCTGTTCCACTGGAAGCAATCTTAAGCATGTGTCGGCAACTTTGCAGGTATTTTTATGACTGGGATTTGCGAGGGTATTTCTATCACAGGATTAGAGGCCGTCTGGGCTCGAGCCAAGATTGGCAGGGAGCAAGCGAGCTGCAAACACAGATGTAATGAAATCCCTCGCTCTGCCTCCCCTTATAGGGAGGTGGTGGGCTAAGGGGCTGAGTAAAAAGGTAGTAATTGCATCACTGTGCCGAATGACAAGAGCTGTAATTTAACAAGCGAGTGCCAAATGGGCCACAGCAGATAGATTGCTGCCCTTCTATTCCCAATGGTGAGAATGTCAGGCCGAGAGGAAACTGTATACTGCCATGTGATCATCTTTGCAGCTATAATAATCTTTGCAATTGATACAGCGTCTGTGACTTCAAAATGACTCGAAGCGCTTCACGGGGAGATGCTGTCAATCGTGGTGACTGTGCATTTGTGAGCAAACCCAGCAGCCAGTTTTTTGCCAGGCAAGCTCCCATAGAACAATCGTGAAGCGAGCGAGTCATTTTTATTTGGGGGAATTTTGTTCAGGTCACCAGGAGAAATTCCCTCCTCTTTTTGGAATAGAGCCATGGGATCCTTTAATATCCACCTGAACAGGCAAACGGGACCTTCATTTAACATCTCATCCAAAACAATGGCTCCTCTGACAAAGTTGCATTCTCCCCAATACTACACTGGCTTCCACCCTCTGGAACTCCATCCCACAGTCCCTCCGCTTGACTCCCTCCCTCTCTTGCCTTCTTCAAGACCCATCTCAAGACCCTCCTCTTCGACCGTGCCTTCGGTCACCCTCTTTCCCCTCCCCGCCTTCCACCCCGCCTTGATCCCAACTACCAGCTCGGGTGCGAGGCTCTGACTGTCCAGCGCCTTGGGACGTCCTCCTGATGGGAAAGGCACTATACAGATGTATGTTGTTGTTGTTGATGAGTGTCAGCCTGGACTGTGAACTCAGGATCCAAGGTGGGATGGAACGCACAATTTTCTGATGCTGCTCACAGTTGGAGTTACAAGGATTCCCAGTAGATTCCTGAAAATCACACATCCTGGAGCACTTTGTCTGTGAACAGCTCCTAATGACTGCTATCTCTGTGTGACTGACTCCAGGATAGTACAGTCACTGTGTACAGTTACTGTGTGAGCCAGGGATTTTAGTATTTAGCCCTCGCTCGGTATTATAATAATAATAATAATAATCCTTGCATTTGATACAGCACTTTATCACAACTTCAAGATTCCTCAAAGCGCTTCACAGAATACACTGTAAAGTGAATTAACTGTATATTTTGTTGGCGCACAGCAGCGTCCCACAAACAGTCGTAGATTGAGTGACCAAATTATTATTATTATTTTGTTGTGACAGAATTATTACCGCCGGAAAAGTGATCTGCCAATCGACTAATGACCGGGTTCCTATTTACTGCTCGGTAAACAGAGGCGTGTAGGAGTAAGGAAACTTGCCCAACATTTCACGCTGCCGAGAATTGAACCCAGGTCTCTCACTTGTGAGGCGAGTCCCCTAACCACTGAGCTGCAAGACTCCATAAATGCTCGTGGTAATAACACAATAAGTATTTCCAGATAGAAGTAGGATCATCAAACTATCCTGGCTAAGTTCCCAAAAGATTGCTTTGACACATAACATCCCCCAAAATTCCCAGAACCTGTCTTGAGAGGTTACCTACAGGTATATAAATACAAATCTTTGTTCTTTTTTTGAACCTCTTTTGGTTCCTGATTCCATCTTCTGCCCTTTCAGTCTTTTCCATATGGCCATCACCCTTCACCCTTACTGAACAAATTGTAGTTACATATACAGTGGGGCCGAGAGGGGGGTGGGGAGGATTGTTTGAACAGCCCAGGGGGGAAGGGTAACACACTGATTTCAGTCACACATGGGCTTGGTTAGTTGACCAGATGTACGGATAAATGGATTGAGGGGGCACCTGAGCTGGGGGTGGGAGCTGAGGGGAGTGGCATGGGGAGGGAAAAAAGATGACCGAAAGCGTGGTCAAAGAGCTAGGTCTTTGATGTGCCTTGAAAGAGGGGAGCGAGCGAGCAAGCGAGCGAGTCAGAGGGCCTCCGGGATTGGAGCTCTAGAGAGTGGGTGCAAAATGACGATGGTGGGGCAGATGGGGTGGGGGTGGGGGGGGGGCGACATAATAATGTATAATAATCCTTGCATTTGATACAGCGGCTCATCATGTCGCCGAGACATCTCAAAGCGCTTCACAGAATATACCGTAAAGTGAATTGAGTGTATATTTTGTGTCCTCGGTCTCAGTCTGAGTCTGAGCCTCTAACTCTGTACCAGGACACAGACCAGCTGTTGCCAGCCACACACAGGAGACCGACTGTGAAGTCATTTCCTGATCTCGGCTTTGGCCAGCTCTAACTCCAAACAAGGAATGTAAACATTGGCGGAGGAATCCCAATGTTCCATTTCTTATTTGAAGTTGGAACTGGTTTAGAATCAGTTTTCCGTGTTTCTCCCCCCCCCACCCCCATAGAAACAGATTATCAGCTCTTTGAAACATCTGTGCTTCTGGTTCATTCCCGTCTTTCCCCTTAACCGTTTACATTTTTCCGTTTTCTATAATGTGTCTGATCCCGACGTGAAAAGCGCTATGTCAAATGCAAGGATTATTATTATTATTATTACGTGACGTTCCTATTGATGTGATGATCCTAATGAATTTGCAACAGTGAAGTGTGGGAATACAGGCCTGTCCTGCTCTGCAATGCCCCTTATCACATTGCATGTGCATTACCCAGTATTACCCTGAATGTAAGATCATTAAATTTGCAACTGTGGAATCAGAGGAGGCAGTGAAAATCTTACAAATGAGCTACGATAGAGTATGCGCATGAGCTGATGACTGTCCAAATGAAATTCAATACAGATAAATGTGAGGTACTACATATAGGAAGTACAAATCAGAAACACATGTGCTCTACAGATGGAATAGAACTCGTGAAAGAGACCTGTTAGTTGACTCCTCGCTCAATCAACTTCTCAAAGCATGATGAGGCAGCAATGGTGATGCTGGTCTATATTACCAAATCAGTTTAGTTGAGATCCCCAGAAGTTATATTCAAACCTCGCATGGAGTCGGATGCTCAAGTGGGAACATGGTAGTGTGGGTATCCTGGAGCGATGAGATCCGATGAGCTGAAGGACCTTCTTCATCTGAACCAATCTTGTGATCCTTGGAAATCCCACATTACTTTCTATTGATTAGAAACTGTTTGTACATCGGTCTCATTAAAACAATAGGGTCTGAGTGTGTTTATACCATTCCCAGCCTCTGTCAGTGTGCGTGCAAGTATCATTTGAGCACGAGAATGCAGCTATTACTGTGTGTGTGTGTGTGTGCGCGATTCATTTTAAACTGTCCACTGGGAGTTGCTGACAGGCCTGGGCTCAGTTGGTAACAGCCAATTGATTTTGCTGTGTGTAGCTGGGGGCTGTAATAAATCAGCGCAATTGTCAGGGAGCTGTTCTGTGTTGGCGGTGAGAGTGTTGCCAACAATTAGTCGTCAGAAAGCTCTGCCGTTCTCCCACTGAAACATGGCTGGCTTGTCACTTAGGAATGAAGTCCATCTTGACCCATCTTGACAAGTGTGTTAGAGTGAGTTTTTGAAGCCACTGATTGCTGTGTAACGAAGCCTGTCATTATAGCACTCAGAACGTGGTGTGCCCAGCCTGCTCTTCACTTCCACACAGTGCCACCCACAATGTCCTGTTTCCCAGCATTGGCTAATGATATCTCTGAGGGGAAACATGCGTTTGAAACATGAGGGGATTTCACCACCTTTTCCAGGTTCTCCTTTCCCTGTCCAGAGACCAATCATACAGAGGGGCTCAATCTCAGTCTCTCTCTCCTCACTCTCCACCTCACAACACGCAGCCAGAGTATCTTGGTATAAGACTGCTTCTACCAAGCTGTGGAACTCTCTCGCCCTCAATTCCCTCGCCTTGCCCCCTCTCTCCCCATTTTCAGGTCACGCTTGAAGTTCTACCTCTTCGATCGTGCCTATGGTCACCTTCCCCTGGCTTGGTATCACGGTCCGCCACAGTTAAGCGCTCTGAGATGCCGTGAAGTGCGCTACGTAAATGCAAGTTGTTGATTAATGCTTCAAAAATAATTTCCCTGATAAAGAAAAGTTGCTCTGTCTCAATTTCGACTTGCGTGTTCACCATGATGATTTTTAGCCACAAAACAATGATTGTAAATGGTGAGAAACTGAGAACTGCGGAGGAGAGCAAAGGGTTTCCACATACACATTCACTAAAAAAACAAGCTCACAGGTACAAAAAGTTATCAAAAAGGCTAATGTGTTGTTGGGCTTTATCTCAAGGGGGCTGGAACACAAAGGAGAGGAAATAATGCTTCAACTGTATAGAGCCTTAGTCAGATCCCATCTGGAGTACCTCGCTCAGTTTTGGGCACCATACCTCAGGAAGGATATAATGGCTCTGGTGGACACCAATTATGAGCTCCACTGCGGTGTTTGAATTGTGATAGTTTTGCCCTTCAGTTGTTAGGAAAGAGTCAAGCAGTTGCATTGTTAGGAGGCCTGAAGGGGTTAAGTGTTGCCCGTGGAGCACATGGGAAGGGGAGTATGTTATTTAAGGAGTCAGAAAGTATGTTTGGATTAGAAGTTTGGCTGAGGAATGCACTGATGATAGGCAGGTCAGGGGGAGTGAGCGGGTTCTGCAATCCTCCTTTCCCAGAGTACGAGACTGATGGCTCCCAGATGCTGGTTTCAGCCTCACGTTCAATGCAGCTAGCAGATTCACTCATAGGAACGGGGGGGGGGGGGGGGTGAGAGCTCAGGTCAGGCCTCCTGTGGGTAATATAGGTTTCAAAGAAACGAGGCAAGCGTATTTGCTTAACTTTGTAAAATGCGAACAAGTCAATCCTAAGCTCCTGAGGTCCCACACTGTGTCCTTACCCCCTCTCCACAGAACATGACATTTTAAGCAAACGTTTCTACAAGGAGATGATTGCTGGGAGCTTCTCACCACTGCCACCTTGTCTCTTTTGCAATGTACTCTGGCTCGTCACCGATCTCCACACAAGTGCTTAACCCGGGTTCTCTAGTTTTGCAAGATTTATGTTGCGAGATTTATGCCATGAAAATCCAATGGACCACCCTTTGTGTGCTCCTCAGTCACATGGCAACATCAGCAATTTGGGATTTTGGACAATAATAAACCTTCCATTTGATATAATGATAATAATAATTCTTGCACTTGATATAGTGCCTTATCACAACACTGCAATGTCTCAAAGCGCTTCACAGGATATCCCATAAAGTAGATCGATTGTGTATTTTGTGGGCGAAATGTCCCAAAAAAACAGACATGGAGTGAGTGACCAATTTTATTTGGGGGATTGTTGGCCAGGATATCAGGAGAAACTTCCTTCTCTTTTTCTGTTTCCTTCTCTCGTGCTGGGTACAGGGTGACTGGAGGCATAGACATCTTGTAACAAGAGGGAAAATGCTGTGTTCCTGATTTTGAAGGGTTCATTTACTTGATGGAGTTCAACTTGGAACTTGAAAGAGTGGCAGTGAGATTTTTCCCGGTGTTGACATGGACTATTTATGTTGACACGTGTAATCTCTGCCAGCAGCCAACAAGCTGTTAATAGTTCCTTGTGTTTCCATGCTAGCTTGTCCTTTCAATCCTTCCATTGGCTGTATCTCAAATCCATAAAACAAACATGGCTCAGAAGCCACTTCTTTCAATAAAAGTTTTTTTTATTGCATTTCCACTTTCTTCCATTTCTCTAGTTTACTTTTCTGGTGTATTTTTTCATTGCTGTAATTCTGTGCTAATCCACCTGGATTGCTTTATATCCCAGTGCTACCTAATGGACTGGAATGTTTGGGCTGGGTGACATGAAGCCTATATTTTGTGTTAACACAGGTTCAGTTGGCACAATTTTTGCCTTTGGGTTCGAGCCTTACATTGGGGCTTGGTCTCATAGTCTAGGCAGTCAGCGGGGCACATCTGGAGGAAGTGTCGGAAGGTACTATCTTATGAATAAGATGTCCCATCTACCTGTTCTCTGGATGGTAAAGATCCAAGGACACACTTCAACCACTCTCTCTGGTTACCTATGTTAGTTGTCTACTACCCCTGCAGGACACAGACATGTGTCTATACTGCAAGGTCCAGATATGTACCCAGACCTGCTGCTATTTGGGAAGTTTAAAACTTGGGACAACTGCTAATGTCTCATCTGCTCTGGTGACATTGAGTGTATCTGAAGTCAACGGGTTGAGCTGTCATTAGGGCTGAAAAGCCTGGCACAATGACCTCAGCGAGAGGCCCCAAGGTTAACGCTTTCCACTCTAGAACATTCCTCGACCAGAAAAGACTCGCAATGTGACTGACTCAGTCATTCAGGCCTCCCGCTGAGCATGGTGACACGGAGGACAGATACCTGGAATGGTAAAGGTCAAGATTTAGCGAACAGGGCAAAGAATTCTGATGGAAAACGCCACTCGGCAGAGTTTAAAGAACTGCAGATCAATGGCAGAGGCTTGTGAGGGAGCTGCCTGCATCCCAGGTCTTTGCCAAGAGTGCTGCAGTGTCACCCTGCTCACCGTCTCTGCCTTTTCTCCCTGGTATTTGCTGCGGAGCAGTGGAGGCACCAGCTGGTGGAGCAGAGCTCAACATTATTCTGGAACTGCAGAATCCCCTCTCCACATCTAAGGCTGGAATTGAATTGGACTTTATATGATTCTACATATTCTCCACCTGCCCCACTTTCTTGACAACGCATACACACTATGGGAACAAGAGATCTGAAGGTGTGAGCAGCTCACTTCAATGGTGAAAGGGCACATCGTTGTCTAATTGGTACCAAGGCATGGCGATGTGACATATGTGGCCTATACTGCAGGATACGGATGAGCTAAATGGCCTCCTACTGTGTTGTAGATTTCTGTGGCTCTGTGGAATGATCAATGGCTCTTTGGCTTCCTCCTCCTCCTCCTCCTCCTCCTCAGGAACAGCAACCCAAAACAAATAATAATTTATAATAGGCTCAATTGATATGGTGGCTTTATGTTAAAATGTCTCAAAGCACTTCACGGGTAATTGCTGTGAAGTATTTATTTATAGGTCAAAGTGACAATAAATTTGCAAACAGCAAGGTCCCCCAAACAGCCATAAAATTAATTTATCTGGAGGATGGTTGACCATGACACTAGGAGAAGCTCACTTTTCCTATATTGTTATGGGATCATTAACATCCACCTGAATAGGTTCAACTCAGTTCAATGTCCAAAGAACAGCGCCTCTGACCAGCGACGCTCCCCCACCACAGCACTGTGGTGTCGGACTGGATTATTAGCTCAAATTCCCAAAAGGGGACGATTGACCCAGTGTTGAGAGTGAGCCAAGTTGACACCTGGTGAGTCCTGAGATCGGATGGGATCAATCAATGAGATGTCAACGCAGGAATCAGGGCTTTGAACCATCTTACCTACCCTGGAATGATCATGCCCTTGGAACGCAAACTCCTCGATACCTAGATCCCTGGAGCGTGCAATCTGTGGTTGATTGACAGAGCAGGCTGACAAGGATGATGTTCTTGACTTTGTGTTGCAAACCCTATTTATTCACACAGTGTAGCTTTGCTTCCCAAAAAAGATTGTCTCAGGCACGGCTGGCTGACTGATTGTAGCAGTGTCTCTAGCCCTGAGCGCTCACACACAAACAATAAATGGCTCCACACGCACCCCTCATTTCCAGGCTCTCTGAGGAACAAACCTCAAACATTACAAGGAGTGTCCTGTAGCTCAGAGGTTAGAGCACTCGTCTCATAAGAGGACCTGAGTTTGATTCCCGGGCAGGGCAAAACCTTAGGCAAGTTTCCTTACTCCACACGCCTCTGTTTACCTAGCAGTAAGTAGGAACCCGGTTGTTATGGCGGATTGCTTCGCTGCGGTAATAATCCCTTCAAATAAAAAAGTAATAATGATAATAATTTGGTCATTCAAGTCATGACAACTTGACATCGTAACTGTATCAAACGCACATCAATCCAACATCCCTTTAAATATTTTCTGGGATTATCCTAGTTTCCCGTCTCTCCCAATGTGTGTAATGTTGCTGAAGAGGACCAGCTGGCTCCCATCAAGGCTTCTTAAATGGAGTGGGACAGAGAATTGGGATATATACAGAGCAGATTGGCTGTACTGGAGATCACTCTTTAATGGAGTAGTTTATACACATCTCAATCCTTCTGTGTCCGCTACTGTTTGTTCCCCACACCAGAGGTGTCTTTGTTTACAGTGTTCTCAATGGAGCAAACACTGCATTAAAGTCTGCAGAGCCAGGGAGGAAAGCCTGAAACGGAACAGGATCAAATTGGCTGAGTAAGTGCCAGTGCTCTGGGTATGTTCAGTAGCCCTTTAGGTTGTGAAAACTTGTTACGAATCCGAGCTTCTGCTCAGAATCAGCCGCTATATGGACAATGGAGTAAGGGTGTACATGGACAACAAAGCCCAAATATCTCAGCCTGAAAATCTCAGCCAACACATCGCCTGAAACCGCGAAGAATCTGTGGAAAATGTTTTCAAAAATTTCCATCTTAATTTGGAAGCTGAAACCTCGTTAAGGACTATGGAAAAACGGCTTCCGAATTACGACTGAATTTAATAGGCTCAGGCTTCTGGTGTGCGGGCCATTGAAGAGGTTCTGGAGAGCTGAACGCTCATCAAGCGCACTTCAAACCACATTCACTCCAATTCACATGATTCTTTTCAAATTCAGGAATGTCTGAGAGAGGTTTGATGATATATTAGGCAGTGACATGCTGTGAGGCGATGGGAGGTGGGGGGCTTCCCGCGGTGACAGGAATTCAATGGGGTTTGGTGAATGTGTGGATAATGGTGTGTGTGTGTGTGTGTGCGCAAGGCAGTGAGCCAGAATCATGGGTCTGAGATGTTGGTGCAAGGCGTTCAATCAGTCAATGCTTTGGGATGTTGGATGTTGCTCTCCATCAGAAATGCGCTATTTTCATCAGCATTGCCTCTGTTTTGTTGGCAAATGATTGGAAGTTCTAAGACGCTCAAGTGGTCAAACCCAGCAGATTTGGCTGTTAACTCTTCCAGGGCCAGAGTGGGTGTTACAGCTTGCAAACACTAAACATTTAGCATTCCTCGGTTGCTTTTGCATCTGAAGTGTTACACATGAAACCTCCCAAAAGGCCTTTCTTTCTATGAGCTTTTTACCTGCACTTCCACCTTTAAATGTACCTTTGAGTACCCAAGACCTCTCTCTCTGTTCATAATAATAATAATCCTTACATTTGGTGTAGTGCCTTTGATGTTGCAGGGTGTCTCAATGTTGTTAACAGGATTTACCATGTAAAGTGTAGTGACTGTGGGTGTTTTATGGGCGAATTCGTCAGCCAACCTTTCTTTGTACCTTTGTATTTTCCCCCAAATGTCCTTATTCACATTTTCTCAACGTTAAACTGCATTTGCCACCTCTCTGACCATTCTGCGAAGCAATATAGTTTCCTGAATTTTTTTTGATAGTTACATTATTTTGTTAGAGGCTGCACCAATCTGTAATATTTACATTGTAATATGTCATTATATTCGTGGCAATGTAATGTGTTACATATGTTACTGGGGCACACAGCGAAGGAGCGAGCAGAGTGCTGGGTTTTAGACGGGGAGACACAAGGCTGCTTTGTTTCAGTAGGAATCATTCATTTAGACAAAAATAGTGAAGCTAATCTGGAGGAACCAATTTACAGAGAACAATTTGAGTTTAGTTTGAGACACAGAGAGAGCGGGAGGTACACACATTGTTTCTTTGAGAGAAAATAGAGCTCAAATTGGGAAGAATGAGGGAGGAAGAGAGAGCTCTTTATAGAAAGGAAGCTTTAAGCCATTTACGTTGCGATCTGTTGATTTCAGCTGGGGCAAAGCGTTCAGAGAGAAAGTTGGGTTGCTATTTTAGAGAAAAACACATCGAGAGATAAGAGAGCTGTTTATAGAAGTGAAATAGATAGAGAGGAGAAGACATATTTGTTTATTTAGAGATAGCCAAAAGCAAAGAGAGTTGCCCTGACAGGAAAAAAAATCCATACATTTATTCAATGAGCAAAAAGCTGCAACATTTAGAAACAGGGTGTGGGGAAAGGTGGTATGTGATGTGATCATTATCACTGGTGTTAATGATCACACCACACACTGTAGTTTTGCTTCTGGAGAAAAAGGTAAAGGGGACCTAGTCAAGAGAAGAGTTTTTTCTGATTTTTTTTATTATCAACCATTTGAGGGTCGTGACCATTTGTGATGGGGTTTCTTGGGTGGGGTGTGTTGGAGACAGCGCTGCAGTTGACATCTACTCCAAATATGGGCTGGGCAATCTACAAGTGGCAAGCTATTGGGACCATGCTTTGGACAAAGAAGGAGTCCTCAAGTAGGAGAAAGCACAGCTCATCACACATCTGTTGATGGCTTCATTGTTCCTCCGTTTTGAGAGAATCTGATCATTTGCTCCAGATGCAACGTTACATTCTAATTTCAAGTGCTATCTTGAGAATTGGCTCAGAGCCAAACCCTAGGCCACCCCAGCCATGCTCTGCACCTCTTCACTGAAGGCTTCATGCAGCTGCTTTGTTCTCTCCATCTCACCAACGCATTTGATGTATCATTGATATTCTCTCCTGATCACTTGAAAGCACTCAACAAAACATGCTGGCATGTCTGACTGCCACTTGACCTGTTTCCAAGTGGCCTCTCATTGGGATTTGTACCAAGTGGAAGCCTTGACTACTTGATAAGAATTGGAAGAGTCCAAAGCGCTTCCATCTGCCCTGGCACCCATAGGTCATAGCTAATGATCCAGTATCCCATCCAAACATGAGCTCACAGCCTTAGTTTTTTAATCAAGATGTGCCAGTAAGCGGGGATGAATTACTTGAAGAGAAATGTCCGAAGGGAACACAAAAGAGCAGAGAAGTCTTCTTTTTTTTGCTGAAGCATCGATAGGAAAAGTTCCCGTCATTAAATATACAGTTACATGTCCAAGCTCAGGTCCAAGCGCATGATTTTTAGAGAGGCTCTGAGGATTAGTGCAGCCTTGGCTCAACTCCACCTTGAGTTCTCTCGGAAAAAGAGGGAAGAGTCGTGGATCAGCACAATCGCTGAAGATGACTTCTGAATTCTGGGGTCAGGTACCAAATGTTCCACTCAGGACCAACTCAGCCAAAACAGACAGGGGAAAGTTCAACACAGAGAGTGAAGGTGTTCCACTTCCTAGAGCGTTCCTGACACAAGCTAACTGTTCGCTGGCTCATAGTCAACTATCTTATTAATTGGTGTATGTTCTGAGTGGAGGCAAGTCAGAACCATGCCAAGGCCCAGAAGGGAGCAGAAGTGAGCCCTGTATAATGACCGTCTGGTACTGTCTGTACTGCTACCTCTCTTGAGTTCACTGCAAACATCAAATTGGAGTTTGTCACTTAATCTCCAAGACCTTGATGCCCGGCCACCAGTTTTATTTCACAATGAACCCATTGCATTCCAATTTTCTTATCCGCTTGGTTTTAAGATACATTGGGCCAATTTTGCTTGGGGTGGAGGGGGGAATTATTGCCTAGAACACTGAGGGGGAAAATTCCCTTCTTGTTTTGAAAAGTGCCATGGGATCTTTTAGTATTCACCTGACCAGGCCTAGGGTTAACATCTCATCCAAAGGACAGCACTGCAGTGGAGTGTCAGCCTAGACTACGGGAGTTCAAAATCCTGATGTGGGGCTTAGAACTCACAACCTTAAGAGTCAGGGACGATAGTGCTAACACTTTCCATCCTTCACCCTGGTTCAGATGAAATGATCAGCATCTCAATTTACATCTCAGCCAGTCCCAAGTTGGCTGTGAAAGTCAATTCGTTCGAGGCAGCCTTGACCCAAGACTAGCAGAGTGGCCTGGTTGCTGAATGGGTCCACATCGAGCCTGATCCTGAGGCCCAACAGAATAGAAGAAGCCATCAAGCATCTGAGTGAGAGCGTTGCATTTGTTCCTCACGCAGAGCACTGAGAACGTTGTCACTGCAGGGGTTAAATATTATAACAAGTCCATGAGAAATGACTGGTGAATAAATGACCCCCGTCAGGGTAATCTACCCTCCGCAGGTTTGTTAAACATTATTGAATGTGTGTTTGATATGGCATGAAATCCAATAGGATGTAATTTAATTATTTTGCTTTAATCGTGGTATTATGTGTGGAGCAGAAACTCTGAGTGTCTAAGCCCTCGGGCTGAGAAACATTGCAATAAATAAAGGAAGGGGCCAACTCGTGCAAACTCACCACCACCAAATCACAGGGATCCTCAATCCAATCGACAGCCAATATGTGCCAATCAGGTCAGGAAGTCGGGGCCAGGGATGAGGGGGAAGAGAGTGAGGGTCACTAGTTGAAGGCCAGCGAGTGAGAGTCAACAACGACTTGGATGTACCTAGTGCCCATCACACGGGGTAGCGTCCCAGAGCGCCTTCAATGAGTCAATAAGTCAACAAGTGAAGAACTGGGGAACGAGGGTCGGGGGATGAGGAAGTCAGTGGCTTGGAGTGAGGGCCGGGGAGTGAGCGCCAACGAGTGAGGGGTTGAGCGAGCAAGACTTCGACTGGGTTCCAGGGAGTGAAGGGTCAGGGCACGCGTGAGAAAGATTGACTTCCAAGTGCGGAGAGGTTGCCTGGCAGGTACTCTGGCAGAGCTGGGCCCCCATGTGGGTCCTAATTGCGGAATCTCAGCAGCAGCTGATTGCTGCCTGACTAAGTGTCTGTTTGTTTGCACATAGCTGGTGTTAATATTGTAATTATGCACTTACACCTCAGCGTTCGTTCCCGCACCGTAGAGCCTGGCCAGGGAGAAGGAGCGAATGGCGGCACAGCTGCTGATTTTTCTCTCTCCCCCACCTCCCACCCCGGTCCTCCTCCTCCTCCTCCTCTCACCCCCTTCGCCTGCAGAACAGAACAATAGTTACGGCTGATGCCAGAGTTAATTAGGATCCGCTGCAAACTCTATCAATAATAGATGTTGTGAGGCTGGTGGTTCGGGCGCGGTGGGTGGTTCGACACCTCCATCATAGTGATTGATTGCTAATCACTCCAGCTTTCCCAACATTAATTTCAAGCAATTAAAACTCTTTTTATTTCCACCCCCGCTCCGAAATTAACAAGGTAAACACTGCACAGCAGCCACACACTGCAGAGACTCTGCCTGCCCGTGTCTGCCAGCTGTGGGCATGGCCGAGAGCAGAGAAAGCTGGCACCTAGCCGTGCCCCACCAACTCCCCTGGGGTTAACGGTGTGAGGCACACTGAGCCCCCGGGTTAGCCTTGACCCTTGTTAACCCCTTCTTGGCTCACGTTCGCTGCATGAAAGTTAAAACATTCCTCCGTGTTCATCTGCCTAGACGTAGACCTTCTCCCTTTTCACGCACAGGGCAAGATGGTTTCTTGAGACCCTATCCACGCATTCATCCCGTCCAGGTGAGATTACGCCAACGGTCTGCTCACCACACCACCTGCCTCTTTCTTCCCTTCACAAGCTGTGGACTATCCAGAGCATGCCTTCCGAGCAGTGAAGGGGACCTAGAACAGTGGATGAATGGCCTCCTTCTGTGTTGCAAAGTTTGTAAGCTCCCAAGCTGTCTGTTCTTGCCCTCTGCTGCTGGGACGAAGCCAATGCCTCAGTGGCCGGCAGCCTGCCATTAGCTGTTCTATTCTCACTGTGTTTATCACTCGACTGAAATAACTCGAGCCGTGCTCAGCGGCACCTTTACGATGTCTCTGAGGAGCCGCTCGTCTGAGGCCAAACAGATTCCTCGTGACATCACCGATGAAGCTTGACTCTCTTCCACACAATTAAACATCTCGGCCGTTGTTTAATGGGACCCCTTCCCACTGAGGGAAGCTGCCTGTCATTAGCCCTGCAAATATTGATCTTGACTTGAAAGGCATTGGCTGTAGGAAGATCCAGCCCAGCAGAATGTGGGGGACAGACTGGACTGGACAGAAGCGAGGAAAGGGGAGGGAGGGAGTGAGGGAGAGGAATGGAGGGGGAGTGGAAGGGAGAGAGTGAGGGACGGAGTGGAGTTGGTTCTGTCATTCAACGACAAATTCCGGGTAAATCCGAGCAGTAGTTGGAATGTTGGAAATGTAGGAAATGGTCTCGGGACGGATAATCAGCCGCCCGCCGGGCCGGATGGGGCCCGCGGGCCGCCTGTTGGGCTACGCTGCTCTGGGCTGACTCCAGTGCATCACCGGTTTCAAGGCAAAAAGGTTTCATTCCTTTAAGAATAATTTATATAAAAGTGGCAATATTTGTGAGTGGGCCGCCCCCTAATGGCTGAGATGACAAATGGTGATATTTATTGCTGAACCCCTTCATCTGTTCCTCTGAATTCTGTGTAAAAGATAAGGCGAGCCAGGTACCCCCCTGCCTGTTCGGTCAGGTGGAAGCTTGGCTCAGTTAGAATTGCCTAAGATATCTATCATCCATTGCACTGAACACTAAACTGAGGTCTTGTCTGTCTGTTCAGGGACATTACATTTTTATTGGGGGGTCTTTTGGGGTCAGCCGGGTGTCTGACGCATGCGGAAACCCATCGCCATTGTTCAGAGTTTCCAAACCAAGCTGAGATTTCCATCCATCTGACCCTCACATGGAAATCCCAGCGATAAATTGCTGGAATGGAGTGCGCATTCTCTCCCTGGAGGGATGCATCCTGCTCACTTGGAAACGAGTAAAGTTTCTCCCTGTTTCCTGGCTAGAAATCCTCCAGATAAATTGATCATTGACCTCCTGACTTTTACCTAGACTTGCTGCGTGCAAAATTGCTTCCACCTTTGCTTTCGGGAAAAGTTGCTCAAGTATTTATTGTGGCGTTCAAACATTTGCATGTAGTAAGGAGCTACAAGTGACAAGTTAACTGTAGTGAGTCACTGTTTATTGAGCAGGTGAGGGTTACTTTCTCCCTGCGTAATTCAGAGTGACTGTCTATTGAGGATGAGGGTTATCCACTACGTAACTGTATGCAATCGCTGTTTATTCTACAGGGTGTGAGTTGTGAGTTCACTGTGTAACTGTTCGGAGTCGCTGTTTATTCAGTAGAGTAAAGGTTACAAAAAAAATATTGCATTATTCATGATGGAAATGTATAAATATTTTGAATCCAGTAAATATTAATACTTTTTTTTTCTATTGAGACGCTGATTTAGTACAGCAGCCGCGCTCGCTGAACTCTTAGCTGAGACAATGCGGTGGGTAACCACCGGGCATAGAAAGAGCAGACTAGCAAGGGCAAGGGCTAGCACCACCTGACGTCGGTGGTGGCCAACACATTGTGTGGTGTGGCAACCTCAATGAGGTCTATCCTTTCACTTTCCTGCTCGGATCATGTGCGCTGTACGCTGCAGAATGGGTCGAATTCTCGCTCAGGCCCCACGTGTAGCAGGCGCAGGGATCGCGAATGATGCTCTCCGGTACTTCTGAGGGTGGTCGGAGCTCATTGTTGGAGGGACGTAACGGGGGCTTTGTGTCTTGCTTTGTGTCGCAGCAAGACTCGTCGGGAAGTGTTCCTGCCTTTGTTTTTTCAGGATTATTTTATTCCATGTTTTCCACAAGAACTCCACGACCTCCAAGCAACAGAGACGCCTCTGTGTCTGTCTTCAGTGTCCTGGAAGACTGTAGCTTGTCCACTTCAGATGGTTATCATGGTTTGATCGTGGTGCGATGGAACATTGTCCCGAATCTCACGATAACTGATTCTATCTCCCCAGACATTAGCGACATTTTATTATAAACTCTGTTAAAAGAAATGTACGTGTATGTTTCACTACACGTCCATCCAGAACTCCCCGCTCAGGCACCGCACGTGTTAGATACAGGGCAAAGCTCCCTCTACACTTCTCCGTGAACAAACACACATCGTGACTTCTCTTAGCCACATCCACTACAGGGTCTGATGTAAGTCGCTGACAAACACACACACACACACACACACACAGCTGGGCTGGAGTTGACCCTAGAGGTGAAAGCTAAGTGTCTCACCCACTGCATCACCCAGTCCATTCCCTTTTACAATTCCATTCGCAATAATTTCAGGAAGGAAATGCTGAGATGTTGTTGCTCATGCACTGAGCGATGAACTGGGTCCAGGGCTATTTATTGGCTGAGCAGCGGATTAGACCGATGTTGTTATGTCGGCGGCCACGTAGGGTGTGGCCAGCTGTCTGTCCCAGCACCGCACCGCTTCCTGCTTCTCTCCGCTCACACATTGGCAAGACTGGGAATGGGAGAACACGATGACCAGCTCTTCCCATCAGCTCTTACCCTCTTGACTCAGACTTCGCCATGACTTCAGTCTTGTACAGAAACGTGTCCTCTTTTGAGATGTGTGCCTCACCCTTGGTCACACCCGAACTCCCGTTCAGTACTTTTCCTCTCACCTGCAGTTCAGTGTCGGAGGAAATTATTATTATTTTTTGAAGGGATTCTTACCCCCAGAAAAGCGATCCGCCAATCGACTAACAACCGGGTTCCAACCTACTGTTCATTAAACAGAGGCGCTATATATAATATATATATATATATATATTGTGGTCGTGAAATTTCAGATTGCGCAGAATTGTGGAACGTTCTTAATTTTAGGCTCGACTTGGGAGCTGTTTCTTTTCAACAGTACAATTTCCATTTGTATTGGCGCCTTTCATATCGGGAGGACGTCTCATAGAACCTCACGGAATATACTGTGAACGGTAGTGACTGTATTTTGTCGGCGAGCGCCTGGGTTTTTAAACCTTTCTAGGTTACAATGGAATTGATGTATTCCTCCCAATTCTGACTGGGTGTTGTGAAACTTTACGCCAATGGTGTGTTGGTGACTGAGACGAGGAGAAGTTTAAGCCTGTGACTTACACAAGCCGAGCTGGAGTGAAAGAGGCTTTATTAACTGCAACAAATGTCTGTGGAGAAGGGTCAGGTCTGCCAGCGACCCTGATGGTGTGAATAGGAAAGCTGGTGGATTCTCAATGTGTTTTCACCCACCACCCCCCCCCCCCCCCTCCCCGCTCAGGACTGTCACTGCTAACTTCTCTGACGGTCAGGGATACCTGCACCCCCAGACACACCACGCAGCTCCCGTCCCCATCAGCTCGCAGCTCGGGGGCTAAACAGTTAAATGGATGAGAGAATCCGAGGGAAAACATGCGGTGAAAAAGAAGCCGCCTTCTTTCGAGTCAGTGATAGGGGCACAGACTGCGATCAGCGTGGGGGGAAGGGTGGAAAGCTAGCCTGCCCTTCCTCCCCCTCCCTAGGTCACTGGCTGGAAGGGAAGAACACAGAGCCAGTGCCAAAGCAAACAATAGACCTTTCCTCCGCTGAGCCAGATCCAGACAGTCTGGGCCAAGCTCCAACTCTCCAGCACCTCTCCAGCCCCTGAAAGTGCTGCAGTAAGCAAGACACAGCCCGGACCCAGGAGAAGGGAACCTCGATTGAACAAAGACAAATCAAACAGCGCGGTGTCACAGAGGGGTTTGGTGAAGAGCAAAAGCAACGCTTTGCGGCAGAAGCGAGAGATGTTGTGGCTGAGCTGCCCCTGGGGCTGTGGGACGGTGGGCTCGTGGGCTGACAGAGCCTCTCAGGGTAGCTCACACCCAGCCTGCTCTGCGTCCTGTCTACATCGGGGAACGTTGAAATACTTTAGAGGCTTTTTCCTTGCATTTACGGTCTGACTGACACCATGTGCTGCAGGCACAGCCGAGAAAAGATGGCCTCACGATTTAATCTAATGATTGTCATCAAATCCGTTATTTTCCTTGCGTAATCGTGGGAGCCCGAGATGGGGGGGAGCCAGTAGTTGGGGGGGAGGGGGGGGTGTGCGGAGGTGGCCAAAAGTGCAGTCATCAAGATAGGCTTCAGGCTTTAGGTTTTCAAAGTGGAGAGGGAGGTAGGGAGGCAGAGACGTAATCGTAAAATTAAAGCCAGGCCATTTAGGAGTGAAATCAGGAGGCGGTTTTTCACCCAAAGTGTAGTGGAAACCTCTCCCCCAAAAGGCTGTGGAAGCTGGATCCATTCACATCGTCAAGACCGAGGTGGTTAGATGTTTGTTAGGTCAGGGTATTAACGGAAACAGGGCAAGGGTGGGTGACTGGACTTGAGGTACAGATCAGTCATTATCTTATAGAATGGCGGAACAGGCTCGAGGGGCTGAACAGCCTATACTCCCCTCTCTATGTTTCTAAAGTGAGGACAAGGATCTTGAATTCAACCAGCTGGGGAGTGGAGATCCAGTGGATCTGAGCAAGGATTGGGGGGGAGGGGTGAAGGGGTCATGGAGCCTGGTGCGGGAGACAACACGAGCGGCAGAGTTCTGAGCTTATTCTCGGGGCCAGGGCCCACGCCAGCCAATACTCAATCGGTGTCTGGCGCACGACCACGCTGCCTTGCCTCTCTGGCACCGTTGTATTCCAAGGCCACTCCCGATCAATGGTGTAAAATTGTGGGATCTGCACATTGCTGGGGATCTTTGTTACAGCCTCAGCCGGCCGCTCGGCTAGTGTGTTGCTCTGCAGTGTAAACACGCAGCGAGCCCCACCATCTCCTGGGACTTTCCTGGAATGTTCAACAGTCCAACTCCTAATGGTTTGCATGTGTTGGGGCTGTGTGTGTGGAAGCGAGGCCGCCTGTCCCCAGTGTCTGACGCTAACACTGTTTCCCTTTGGTTTCCTGGAGTTGGGGCTCAGCGTCAGTCCTCAGCTCTCGGCTCCTCCGCTCGCAATGCCGGTGAGGCGCAAGTCACTGGGTTTGCGGTCCACGCCGGTGTCAGGGCAGTGGCGATTAGCAATGGGTAACACAGTCACCTGGATTATCACAAGTTAGTGACTTATCCTGGTGATCACTAGTTAGGAAGTTTTATTGGTTATCAGGAGTTAAGTAATTACCCCCAGTTAGCACTGGGTAACGGATAAACTCATGGGTCTGAAGTCAGAAACGTCTCTGGGTACCAGAGTCATAGAATTATACAGCACAGAAGGAGGCCATTTGGCCCATCGTGTCTGTGTTGGCTCTTTGAGAAGAGCTTCCCAAATCAATCCCACTCCCCCGCTCTCTCCCCATAGCCCCGCAAACTTGTCCTCCCCAAATAATTACCGACGTCTCTCTTAAAAGTTGTTATCGAATCAGAACAAAAGAACAAGGCAAGACGTTTTGCAATCTCCCAGTTATCATTAGTTGGGGATATCACCCTGGGGATATCTACTAACATTAAATAATAATAATAATATCCTTGCATTTGATATAACGCCTCATCACATCACCAAGATGTCTCAAAGTGCTTCATAGGATATACTGTAAAAGTTCTGTGGCTGGGGTATATTTTGTGATTCTCATTTAGAGTGAGGATGGAGCAAGACGTCTGATTTAGATTTGTTGGGTGTTTGTTAAAGGACAAGATGAGAACCAAACCAATGCAGCTGACAAGCCTCAGGAACAGAGGGCTTCCTCACATCATCAGGTCAGAGCTGGTCTCAGTATCCAGAGTCACGAGAGAACCGTGATCAGTGATTGAAACGTTCCAGCTTTAATCTTTGGTCGAGAACCAGACGTTCTATAGATTAATTACTTTCCACGTACAGACTTTCTGCCTCTTCTAAAACCTCCTTTTCACACAATGTTCCAGTTGTAGCCTCAGCTGTCTGATAAAGCGGAGACTTATACACCCCAAATGTTCTTGTGTTTGTGTTCTCTGATGACAGTGGAGACCTGGCACTGGAGCACACAATGCACACTTGTCCTTTGACTCCCAACCCATCACTGAGATGACTCTCAGAGTTCAGTACCATCAACCGTCTGACAGTCCACACCCAGAACTCCGCAGTCTGTGCTAAGTGCTCAAAGGTGCTTTCTGCTTGTGCAATGGCTGGGTGTAGGTACTTAACAGAGATCTTACAGCGGAGGGGACTACATGGGTGGCCTGGGAGAACAGAAGCCAAAATCTGTAAATAGAAAAATTGGAGGTAATTAATATACAGTCAAATGCAAGGATTATTATTCTTATTAGTGTGTAACCAATGTGTAAACAGTGCGGCCAATTCATTCACAGGAGAGGCACCATGCTCTCAACACTGTGGTGTACTCCTGTACTGAATATCGATCCTGCTCAATATGATTGATTGATAACAGGCTGTTTTATTGAGTGCTCTGAGCTGTTGGCTTTACATGGAGATCGTGCCATTTACTGAAAGAACTGTGCATTTGTGGCTTTATATATGATCCTTTTTATAGAGTCTTTTATTGGCTCTGGAAGGCTGAGTGTGGCCAATTCGTTGATACCAGTTAGCAAAAGTCTCGGACAAGGCCCCGACTCTCTGGCATTTAGGTGTTTACGATAATAATAATAATAGTTTTTGCATTTAATACCGCACCAATAACATCGAAATATCTCAAAGTTCTTCAGGGGTAATTGCTGTCAAGCACAGTGACTGCAGTAGGCAAATGTGGCAGCTATTTACCATACTGCAAAGTGCCATGAATACATGGAACATAGGACAACAGGATCAGGAGGAGGCCCTTCAGCCCATGGAGCCCGTTCCAGCAATTAATTAGATCTTGGCAGATCTCCTAATCTCAATGGTTCCCAACCATGTGACTCCAGCTCACTCACCTCTGTACTTTTTTTTTGATCTGATTAAGTATGTTATACATCTCTATCAGCTTCCCCTCTAGGCTTTCCTTGTTCAAGTCTGAAGAGCCCCCACTAGCCTGTCTAATGGTTGCTCATCTCTAACATTGGAGATGATCCTTGTTTCTCTCCTCCGCACCGCCTCTGGGGCCTGAGGAACTTATATTGCGGCGGCCAGAAATAACAATAATAATAATAATCCTTGTATTTGATACAGCGCCTTCTCATGTCTTCGAGACGTCTCAAAGCGCTTCACAGAATATTCACTTGTAAAGCCATTGGACTGTATGTTTTGCGGGCGATACGCGGCAGCCGATGGCGCCCAGCAGCGTCCCCCTCAAACAGTCGTGGATTGAGTGACTGATAGCCAATGTTTGACATTTTCCTCCGTCTTTATTTATGCGAGAAAACGGCTGTGCTCTGGATGCAGTCTGACCGGAGAACCTTCAGCAGAGGAGGGCTGGGGTGGGGGGGAGGAAAAAGAATCGGAAAATCCAGAGATTGAAACTCCAGACTGAGCGCGGCAGACAGCAGCAACTACTCGCAAAGCCAAAGCGATGAATCAGGCGTGGGGGCTGGCAAAGTGGAGAGGGCAGTTCCATTATTGCTGAGCACTGCCCTGTCACTGGCAGTGAGGCACGCCATCGCTGGGACCCAACCTTCTTCGACAGAATCATTTCAAAGTTTGGCACTTTTTACTCTCGAGGAGAGGAATGTTTATTTACTGGGGGGGGGAAATGGACTGACACAGCCGATGGCTCTCACACAACTGCAGGCGAGCTGCGCAGTCTGGACTCAGGAGACGGACTGAAGGAGCCGAGATCGAGCCCGTAAGGCCGAGCGAGCACGCTCCCGTTTCAGAGAGGCTGAAGGTCGGTCGCCGGACACCCAGCGGGAATTCAGTAGCAGCTTCCGTTTGGGACGGGAGTCTGTCTCGGCGACGCGCAGACTGTGAGAGCTCGGCCCGCGCCGGGCAAGAGGCAGCGATTCTTTCTCCACTGCATCGCCTGACTCTCACTGCTGGGGAAGCGCGTGTTCAGCTGAATTCAGCCGGGGTCAACAATAGAACCGTTACCGTCAGCGCTCCGAGGCGCTACCCCACGCGAAGGGCGCTGTATGAGTGCAAGCCGTTGTGCAAGTTGCTCTGTTACTCTGGGGTGCGGATCCCTGACTGTCCAGCGCCTTGGGACGTCCTCCTGACGTGAAAGGCACTGGGTAAATGCAATTTGTTCTCGCTGTCGTGGCTGTTACTCCAAGTGCAGTTACTCTGGTTCGAAGCAGGGTTCGTGTCTGCTGGCCTTCAACAGTTAACGGCACCAGAAGCTTTTATTTCTTTTAATATTTTCTGCCTGTGACGGAGCTGTTTCGAAGACTCTGGATTTGTTGTGGCAACCATTGCCTCCTCACATAGTTGGAAACACTTTTTTAAACAAACACACTGTAGTCCCCAGTCTAAATGTGTCATTTATTAAAAAGTTTGGCTTCTGCTCTGCTTTTCCTCCTAAAAAAGGAACTCTCTTCTGCAGATTTGGTTAAAGAGACAAAATCACTCTTTCTCTCCCCGGCCTGTCTAGACGAGAGCTTCAGCGATGTTGAAAATAACATTCTCCCAAAAAAAATCTCATTTTCTCCACAAAGCTGATGTCAAGGCTCTGCGTGGAGAAAATACCATTCTTTGATTAATCTGTCGCTGTACATCTCTCCTCTGGACCACTTATCTGCTCCCATCGTCCCTTCCCCCGTCTCTCCTCCTTCATCTCCCCTCCCCACATCTCCCCTCTCCCTGTCTCCCCTCCTCCGTCCCGTTTCCCCCCCCCCCACCACCCACCCCTCACCCCATCTCCTTCTCTTCCCATCTAGGGTACGGGCGAGGTAACATAGGAGCTGTGAGCAGGCTGACATGTATGACGTGCATGTCCGCAGATTAACACGTGCGTAACATTCTGGGAACATGCCTGGTGATGTGGCAGCTGGGTCAATTGCCAGACGGGGGCTAAACCAGGCAGTGGAGGGGGCAGTGACTTTGCGGGCTGACACGCTCGCACAGACGCACGCAGACACAGACACACAACACGCGCCCGCAGGCTCACTCGCTCCCATCATCACTGGGCACGGTAGGGGAACTGGGGAGTCAGGAATATTCGGAGCTTGGGCGTTCGTTCTCAAAGCGCTGAGCGAGTGAGCTACTCGCCGACTGTGTCTCAGTCCCAGAGTGAGCTGTTAAATGTCTCTCAGTCACTGGGGTTTGTCTCCCGGTACAGTTGAGCTTTGTAAAGGGACTTTTATTTCAGATTTACGCTCATGTGGTCGAATAAACCCACAAGCGAACAAAAACTTTCTAGATGGTTTCCTCCCCCCCCCAACACCCACCCACCATGTTACACCCGTGTAGTAGGCGGGTGGTGGCGTGACCGTGTGCACTGGGTGCGAGGGAGGGGGCTAGTCGCCGGGGGGTCTCCTCCTCGCTCGGCACCTGGCTGTAGCCACTCATCCTGACTGGCCATCTCATCCTTTTTCCTTGGCTGCCTGAAACCTCAGTCTGTTTTCGAGGCTGTTGTGTCCAATGTTACTACGGCAACTGGATTCCCTTCTGTGGATCATTGCCACTCATTGTACATTTCTGCCGTCTTGGAATGTTCCGGAGAGGATCAGCCTCCGGGCTGGTCTGACGAGGGCTCCCGTGAGTCTCAGCACCCGTCCCGTCGCCCATCTCTCTCTCTCTCTCTCTCTCTCCCCATCCTCTGACCTTCCATTCGTAGGCCAGGTCTTACATCAGCAGCTCCATCCGAGTCCGAATGACCGGCTCGGTTGAGCTCGCTCCGCACAGCACAACAGCCATAAGTACAGCCCAGCCACCGCGCTGGAGGCCAGCTTTTCACTCCATGTGTACGCACACACACACACATACACAGCGTCCTCCCGCCTGTATCCATGCTGAGATTACACCCATCACCCTGAACGCAGCAGAGCGACAGGCGCTCGCTGTAAGTGTTCACGCGGCAGCACGACAGACGCTGACATCCGAGCGCTCGCTGAAGCTCGCTCCGAGACACTGCCCCCCGGGTGAAGGACGCTGTATCGCCCCGAGTTGTCGCTTTTGTTGCTGTTGTTGTTGTTGTTCCTACTGCCGCGTGACTGGCCGGAGACCCCGTTTAAACAGCAGCGTGAGCGTCACTCGCTGTGTAAACCGCGCGAAGCTGGAGGCTAATGGTTGGAAGTTGCCGGCCGGGGCTCAACTCAGTAACTGCGATGTTTACAGAGCCCTTGCGGAGGATTGTTAAAGAGTTACAAGGAGCTGGCTGGAGGGGAGCCAGACCTTGCACCTTTGTCTAATCACTGCTCTCACTTAGTCCAGGAAAGGGAGGAGTGGGTGGTGGGGGTGGGGGGGGGGGGTGTGGGCGCAGAGAGAGAGCAGGCAAAGCCGCACAGTAGTTTCCCCACTCCCTCCCCAATGATTCGCCTCCCCCACCTCCTCTCCTCTCTCCCTCCTCTCCTCTCCCCCTTCCTCTCCCCTCGCCCCGACAAGTCAGGGCTCCGTCTCCAGTGCCGGGAGCAGAAACACCTGGATTTTTGCGGCGTGCTTGGCCTTTCAGTGGCTCTCATACGATCTCAGGCTCCGACTGACATCTTTAACGCTGCTAAGTGGTTTATTGGAGCACTAATAGGTTGCAGCCCAAAGCACTAAACACTCCAAACAATGCGCCAGCGCTTTTACAGTGCAGTGTGGAGCCATTCCAGAAGTAGCCGGGACTCGCCGGAGAAGGTGTTTAGGTGAACAGGGAAGGTTGTGAGGAGACCTGCTTAGGAGAGCTCACGATTATGAGGCTGTTGATGAGATAAATAGAGAGAAGTTATTCTCATTGCTTGGTGAGTCGGCAGCCAGAAAGCATCAATTTAAGATCCATTCCCCCACCCCCCCACACACAAACACACGCACACACTTTCTAGAAAGGCTAGATTTGTTTTTATTGAGGTTTATCTGTCCTAACCCCAAAACCACAGTCGAAGCAGAATTCATGACAGTTTTTTTTTGCAAAAAACGAAAATAATTGACCAATATTTGAAAAGGTAATTACTGCGTAAAGGAGTTTGAAGAAAGGGCAGCGAGTGGGAGGTAAAGGGAAGGCTTTCAGACAGATAGTGCAAGCACGGTGGGCTGAATAGTCTCCTTTGTGCGGTAAAAAGGTAGAGATCGCAGCCTGGCTCAGCGAGCAGCACTCTCATCTCCGGGTCAAAAAGGTTGTGGGTTTAACCCCTACCTAAGGAATTTTGACCTGATGTTCTGTGGGGAGTGAAACAGAAGTCGCTGGGAACACGCAGCAGATCGGGCAGCATTTACGGAGAGAGAAAAATAAATTTCTGGGTGGTGGGGAGTGCCACATTACACAGACTGAATCGCAGCCATGTGTATTGTGTGGCCTTGTGCGTGTGTCAACTTTGGTATTGATACTAATCATTAATCATTCAAAGATAATAATTTGGTCACTCAATCCACGACGGTTTGTGGGGCATCGCTGTGCGCAATCGGCTGCCGCGTTTCACCCACAGATAAACATACAGTCAATCCACTTGGCAGTATGTTCTGTGAAGCGCTTTGAGACGTCTCGAAGACGTGATAAGGCGCTGTATCAAATGCAAGGATTATTATTGTCAGGGGTGCCATCCTGTGGATGAGGTGTTAAACCAAGGTCCTGGGTGGCGGTGGGGGTGAAGGGGGGGGGCGCGGGGAGGGAAGGGGTGGCAGAGGCAGGGGGAGAATGCGTCAGTGCCGAGGGAACGAGGCAACGAGTCCGGATTTGGACACCGCGAGCTTCAGGGAGAGAGGAGAAAGAAAGTGAAGTGAAGTGAAGGATGTGGGACATGGAACGTGGAAGGGAACAAGGGAAGAAAGTTCAGAGAAACAATGACCAAACAGAGCAAACCATATGGGGGAACGCTGGGAGTGAGAGGGAGCTTATGCAGTGGTTGGTTGTGAGAATGAATGTTAACATTTTGCTACAATATCCCGCAGAGGCTGTCTGCATCTGGTTTGTGTGATTTCAGTCACCGAAGTTGCCCGAGTTCTGGTATTGATTTCAGCGAAGGAATGAAGCTGACCTCAGTGACGGAGAAGCTCAGCTCGGCTCTGTCTGGCTTGGCTCGGGCTGGTTTAGCTCCGTCCCGGCGAGTCTCTGGGACGCTCTATAAATGCAAGTTATTCAGGTTAGGCTTTGTCTGAGCTAAGCTCTGTCTGGCCTTGTCTCTGTCTGGATTTGGTTTTGTCTTGTCACAGTCCCATCTGTTCAGGGGGAACAGAGCCACATGGGGAACGTTCAGGTGGACGTGCGCCCAGACAGAGTCGTGCCCAGACGCTCTGGAGTCCTGTAGCTCAACGGTTAGAGCGCTCGCCTCGCAAGCGAGAGGACCCGTGTTCGATTCCCGGGCGGGGCGAAACGTTGGGAAAACTTCCTCTGTTTACCCAGCAGCAAGTGGGAACCCGGTTGTTCGTCGATTGGCGGATGGCTTTTCCGGGGGCAATAATCCATTCCAAAAAAAAAAAAACCCACGAATAAGAATTATAATTTGGTCGCTCAATCCACGACGGTTTGCAAACGGCTGCCGGGTTTCACCCACCGAATATGCAGTCAATTCGCTTTACGGTGAATATCCCGTGAAGCGCTTTGAGACGTCTCGAAGACGTGAGAAGGCGCTGTATCAAACGCGAGGATCAATATCAGTGTTAATACTATTACTATTGCGTGTGGCGGAGTGATGGGGACGCTATATATAAATGCCAGCCGCCGTTGCCGCTGTCGTCGTGGTGGGTTTGGGAGCGAGAGCCTGAGGCGGCTGAGACGGACAGCGGCGGGTCGAGGGTTAACGTCTTCAAGTGGTCATCGGATAAACACGTATTTTATATAATACAAAAAAAAGAGGCTGGCGTTGCCATGGGGACGGCGGCGGTGGTGGTGGTGGTGGGGGGGGCAGCAGATCTCATTACCAGGGAAGCCGCTTTGTTCCCTCGGAGGAGTTTCTCGCTTCCATTATTTTCCACCAAAGGTCAGATGTCCTGGGAGGGGGCGGCTGAGCCTCGAGAAGGTGAAACATATTCATGAACGAATTCCCCGGGCGCAGTTCAGAATAATTCTGCATTTCTTTATTTTCCTTCCTTGCTTGCGAGCCGCGAGGCATTGGGTCGACCGACTGATCGCCAGCCCCCGGCAGCCAGAGCGTAGGTTTATTTATGTGGGAGACGTCTTTGCTTGAAGCGCAGACCACCGCAAAACCCCCGCCCCCCCCCCCCACAAACACACACACAGTCCCCCATCACACACCCCCCACCCTCCAGGGGCGGGAGGGAGTTTGCGCCATCTCTTACAATAAAGACAAACTATTTTCTGTCTCAAAGAGGCAAACCCCAGGGATGTGGGGGTGGGAGGGAGGGAGGGAGGGAGGGGGAGGGGTGTGGGGGGTGATGGGACTCTACGTAAAGTAAGGACAGGAATGATCGTGTTTGCCGACCTGGGGCTCGGACTCGAGAAGCATTCCTGATTTCACTCTCTCTCTCTCTCTCTCTCTCTCTGTTTCCACACTGTGTCCTTGTAAGTGTTGCCCTCTGCTCCCCCAGTGTACCGCACTAATAATAATACTTACCCTTACCAGTCCTCGCATTTGCTGCAGCGCTTGATCGCGTCTTCGAGACGCCTCAAAGCGCTTCGCAGGATGTGCCGTCTGGCGAATTGACTGCGTGTTTCGTGGGCGAAACCCGACAGCCAATTGCGGAGTAAGGATCCCTCCGGGAGCCACACCAACTCACTCCCTCCCTTCCCTCGATCGAGGTCCGTCCCAAAGCGTATTTCCTTGACTGCGCTTTTGGTCATCTTTCCCCCTTGACACCCCTCCCTCCCTCCCTCCCTCCCTCCCCACTCCCCAGCTCGAGTGCCCGGCCGCCATTTGCTAAGTGCTTTGAGACGTCTTCCCAACGTGAAAGATGCTGTGAAAATGTAAATTGCAATTTGTTGCAGCGTCAGGAGAAAGAGCGGCAGGGAATTGGGAATAGGATGGGCTGCTTTATCATAGGAGCAGACACCAACGCTAATAATGAGATAACGATAACAATAATAATAATAATCCTTGCATTCGATGCAGCGCCTTATCACGTCTTGGAGACGTCTCAAAGTGCTTCCCGGAATATACTGTAGAGTGTAGTGACCGTGTAGCTCCAACGGCCTCCTTCTGCGCGGGAGATTTGTGTGTGTGTGTGTGTGTGTGCGTGTCTCTCGCTGTGTGTGCGTGTCTCTCGCTGTGTGTGTGTGTTTGTGTCTCGCTGTGTGTGTGTGGTGTGTGTGTGTGTGTGTCTCTCGCTGTGTGTGTGTCTCTCTCGCTGTGTATGTGTGTGTGTGTGTGTCTCACTACATTGGTCTCACAGAAGAGTGACACATAGTGCCAGTTCAGAGGCAGATCTGCGCCTGCAGTGAAGTAAGGATGGGTTCCACTGTAGAGAGCACCACAGTAAGTGTTTGCAACACACTCACTGCTTCGCTCTGCTACCTCTTTCTCTGCCTTCAAATCCCTCCCAGTCACAGCTCTTGAGTTGTATTTGGTTAACATCCTGCAGTCTCTGCATCTCCTCGCTCAGGCGTTCCCTGTGAATGCGAGTTGAGGTTCACTCCTCGTTTGGTACGGATCTCGTTCCCTTTTGCAATCAGATATGAATCCTGCCCCAATCACCGCTCACGGCAGAACAAGTGCAACGCTTGTCGATTTCCAGCATGCCCTGTCCTGTCCTGTCCCTCAGGCTTCCCCCCCCACTCCCACCCCCGCCCCCAGCCCCCCAGCCCACCCCAAAAAGGCCAACGGTGACTCCATCGCACAGGGCTTGAGAAAGGCACCCAGGCTGCCTGAGGCAGAGTCCTCACCACTCTCCACTTGATTGGCAGATGTCCTGAGGCAGTGTGTAAATGAAGGGGTTTGATTGTTTAGCCCTGAGTCTGTGTTGCTGGGAGTCTGTCAAAAACCTACAGGAACCCCCCGTTGGCAATGTGTTGATCACTCCCTGTTACAGGAGACAAGTTGCCTGTATCCTCGCAGCGACAGGTGCTGTACAAACCCACGCGGTGGGCTCGACCACTCCGCGGCGGAGTCTTTCTCCACTCTCCCTTCCAGAGCCGGGAAGCGTGAGACGACGCCGACAATTTACATTTAGACAGCGGCCCTCTCACCTCGAGGGAGAAGTGTCTCGAACTCCTTTCCCACTGCCGACCGGCAACCTGGACCGCGCTTGTGTGTCTGTACCTTTCTCTCGCAGAGGATGAGCAAAATATCCAAGGACCGTTAAAGTGTGTCAAGTGGGGGGGAGTGGGGGGGTTTATGGTGGGGTGGGGGGGGGGGGGCTGAATTGTTGGAGGTGCCGTTCTTCAGATGAGATGTTAAACCAGTGTTAAAGTCCCACGGCACTACTCGAAAAGAGAAGGGAGATTCTCCCAGTCTCCCGGCCGACAGTTCCCCAGGTAAAACTGGACAAGACTGGCTGCTGTGCTTGCTTACGGGATACGCAGTCACTACACTCGACAGTAAGTCTTGTGCAACGGCTTTGAGACTTCCCGGTAGGGTTCGGGGAGGGGGTGCGTAAGTGCCGGTGCGACTGTTATCGTCCCGTCTTTCTCCCCGATCCGCGGTGGAGTTCGCCACGAGTTTGACTGCAATCTCTTGGTTGGCACCAAGAAAACCCCCCCCCCCCACCCCACCCACCCACCCACCCACTCCCTCGCGCCGCTGTCACTTTTCCATCACTGCCTCCCCCTGCTGGCCAGGGTGCCGGTACTGCAAACCCCTGCCCTGGCCCCTTGTCTCAAAGCCCCACCTGCTGTCTCTCATTCACAACAATAACCTCTTCAATGTGTTGCACCCTCGCTCTCCGCTCCCTGTTATCACGTGCTCTCGCTCCCTCCCTCCCTCCCTCCCTCCCGCGCGCGCTCTCTCTCTCTCTCTCTCTCTCTGTGTCCAGCTTCACGGCTTAAACGGTCCCTCTTTGATTCCCGAATAACTTATCCGAAACGCTCCGAACAACAACAAAAAAAGAGAGCGAGAGAGCCAAAAGAGGGCTTTTCTTTCGGGGTGGGGGTGGGTGGGGGGGGGGGGGTGGGTGGGGTGGGGGCGGGGTGGAAACGAACGCTCTCGCAAGTCGCTGTTAAATGAGAGAGCGATGAGAAGGTTTTAGCTCCCTGGGCGGCTCTGTCTGATGTGTCCATGTAAAAAAAAAAGCCTCCCCGCGATGCAAGCTGTGCGAGGAATGTAGCGCTCGCGGGGTTAAAAGAGGGCAAGTGGCTGCGAGGGAAGGCAGGGCAGGAGTTGTGGGAAAGGCAGCCGGAGGGATTGGTGCTGAGCTCACTCCGAAAGCCACGGGGACTGAGCTCGCAGACAGCACGCGCAGCCGCCGGCGCAAACGCTCCGGCCCGCCTCAGCCTGCAGCTTGGCACCGGGCAGCAGAGATGCAGCACAGATGGTCTGAGTTAATGGAGGACGGTTCGAACTGACTGATTCCCCCCACTGTGACTCGCCCGGGTCCGCCCGGTGTCAGGAGGCACCTCCTCACGCTCGCTCGCTCGCTCTCCCGCTCGCTCTCGTACTCACGCGCGCGCGCGCGCGTCCCTCACGTGCACGCGCGGACTCGCCTGCACGCTCTCACGCTCACGTGCGCACTCTCACGCTCGCCTACACGCACTCACACTCACATACACACTCTCACGCTCACAAGCACACTCTCACCCTTGCCTACACACTCTCACGCTCACATACACACTCTCACGCTCACATACACACTCTCACGCTCGCCTACACACTCTCACGCTCACATACACACTCTCACGCTCACCTACACACTCTCACGCTCACCTACACACTCTCACGCTCACATACACACTCTCACGCTCGCCTACACACTCTCACGCTCACATACACACTCTCACGCTCACATACACACTCTCACACTCACATACACATTCACACACACGCGCGCTCACGTACACCTTCCCACACAAAACACTCACTCTCACACACACTCACGTGCACTCTCGCGCACTCGCATGCTCGCTCCCATGCACTCTCACACTCGCGTACACCCTCACGCGCGCGCGCACGCACTCACTCTCGCACGCATTCAGATTCGCACTCACACTCTTGACGCTCACCCACTCACTCGCTGTCACACTCGCGTACACCTTCGCACACGAAACACTCACTCTCGTACTCACACGCGCTCGCACACAGATGTTTAGTTTGCAGATCAGATACTCTACCACCCACCCCCCCCAGTCCTGCCACTCCGCCCTGTCCCTGTGTGCCGGGGGAGAGTGCTGACGATGGCCGCTGGTTACATACAGCGAGGAGGGTACAGGGGGACAGGCTGCGCTCGAGTCTACGGATGGAAACCACACCTGGAAGTGTTTTAGGTGTGCTGTTTAGCGGCGGCTTTGAGCTGTTTGTGTGATTTACACGAGCCCCTGAGGGGGCTGTGTGTGGTGCTGTTGCTACCAGTCCGCGCAGCGCACACGGGTGAGGTGTTTATTGCTGTCCCAGCACGAGCTCTGCTTTACAGACGTGTGTGAGTGAGTGTGTGAGCGAGTGAAGTGAGTGAGTGCTGGGTTTGCACGCTGGCCACGATCACACTGTACAGTACCATGTGCCGTTCGGGGTCCCTCGAGCGAGGGCTGTGAGCTGGCGAGCCAGGGCTCTGCTGACCTCCATCCCCACCCATCATTCGGAGCGATGGTGACGGGAGGGTTTGGGAAACGTGGCACCTGGGATATCCCATTCCCCCTGCCCAGCGCCAACAACAAGACTCCCGAATGTTCTTCCTCTCTTTAGGCTGGGACTCGGAGCTGAGAATAGCGGAGAGAGGGGTGAAGCCAGGCTGGGTATATGTCTCTCCTTGTGTACGTGTATCTCTCAGTGTGAGCATGTGTTGCTATGTGTGCATGTCGTCTATCTCTCTGTGTATATGTGTCTTGCTCTGTATGTGTCTTGCTGCATGTACATGGCTCGCTGTGTGCACACAGGTCTCTCCATGGTGTACACGGGGCTTGCTATGTATATGTATCTGGCTGTGTGTGCACATCTCTCTGTGTGTGCACATCTCTCTGTGTGTGCACATCTCTCTGTGTGTTCTCTCTGTGTGTTCACATCTCTGTGTGTTCTCTCTGTGTTCATGTCTCTGTGCGTTCTCTCTGTGTTCACATCTTTGTGTGTTCTCTCTGCGTGTTCACATCTCACTGTGTGCAGGTCTCTGTGTGTGTGCACATCTCTCTGTGTGTGCACATCTGGCTGTGTGAATGGATTTTACAGTGAAGTTGAGCCTCCAGTGCTGTGCATCTCCTCTTGTTCCCCGTTTTCTCAAAGAAAACATTGGCCTCAGTCCTGGGAAATGGCGATTTTCCACTGAAGACTTACAGATGTGAGCATAAAGAGTTAATCATGGCATAAACCAGATAATGTCCTTTTTATGAAAGGCTGTAATTGGATCATTTTATCCAATTTTTACACATGTGGGTCTGTAACACAGTCGATGCCTCTTAAATCTATGACCTATTAGCCACGCAATTTTATACTGATTCAAAACATACTGTCGATGTTCATGTTGCAGACTGTCTGTCCTGCAGAGCTTTCAAATGTCAGCGTTGGACTCTGTCAAACTGTTTTGCCTCCAGAAATACAGTGGGGAGCACTCCAAGGGCATCCCTGGCTCCTGGCTCAGAGATAAGCGAGCGGTGCAGCGCGGAGAGAGAGAGAGAGAGAGAGCGTGTGGCTTACCACTGCGCTAGTGCCTTTTCTCCACATGAGCCACTTCATCTAGTTCCACTTTCCCGCTCCCTCGCAACCCTCCCAACCTTTAACGCCCGTCCTCTTCAAGCACCTATCTAATTCCACGTCAGAAGAATGGGTGGACTTTCCTTCCACTCTTTTTGTTAACTCCTCTTAAATTCGTGTCCTCTCGCCGTGGTCTCTGACAGGTGGGAACCTTACTAAGAGTGCTGCCGTCTGAATCGGGATCCAGAAACTCCCAACCCAAGCCGCGGGTTTCGAAAAGAATCGCCAACCAAATCCAGAGTTTCCGCAATTCTCGAATTTTAAGGCAAAAATACTCGGTGGAGTTTGGAGCCCCTAATCCAGCAGTGACCCTGTGAATAACCCACCCTCACTGAGGACAATTGCGCAGTTGGCAGCGTCAGAGTTGTCAGCAGAAGGATCGCTGGAGAGTTTAGGGGGAATTTCGTCTCTCGGGGGGGGGTTTGTTGGGGTTTGCAATTCACGAGCGCAAGTGACCATCGAGGCTCATCGATCGAATCAATCAGAGGGAAACTGGATAAACATCTGAGCAGCGAAAACAATAAGGGGATCGAGAAAATAATAGTGGATTGACAAATAGATTTAGAATAGGCAGGAGTGACACAGACAGACCAGACTTCCTTCTGTGCAGAACATGTCAATATTTCTGTGTAAATTTCTCTGGGGTGGCATTTGAGGTCAGCGTCAGAGAGGTGGATTGAAGCAATCGTTTGGGAGGTCGGATGAGTAGCCAAAGTCTGTGCTTTTGCCTGAGACTGTTGCTGCGTTACTTATTTTACCGTATTACTTATTGTCAAGCGCTCCGGGATGCCACCTAACGTGAAGGGCGCTATATAAATGCAAGTTGTTGCTGGTGTTCTGGACTCTGGAACTCTCTCCCTCAGTCCCTCCGCCTTGCCCCCTCCCTCCCTCCCTCCCTACTTTCAAATCCCGCCTAAAGGCCTTCCTTTTTGCTCGTGCTTAATGTCACACTGGAATGGGACCTGCAAACCCCCCCCCCCCCACCCCCTCGCACTTCACGTCCAGCATGGCGCAGACACAGAGCGGGGCGTAAATACACTGGGAATTCAATTAGTAACTTTTTAGGAGCTCGCGAAGGCACCAGGCAGGGCTCCTGCAATACACAACTTATCATTGAGGCCGAGCTGTCAGTCGCAAGCAATTCAATTTTCTCTGCTTTCCTCTAGCCGCTCTCCACTGCCTCACCCAAGGGGCCATTCTTCATGTAGGATTCTAGACAGTGAGTGCTGGCAGGCTACTCGACTGTGGGAGCTTCACAGGCAAGCACGGAGCTACTCTCCTCTCACCGCAGATCCAACCCCACCCCCCCCCCCCCCACCGCCCGGCAATCAACAGTGACCACAGAGCCAGCGTTCCCGCTCATCACTATCGCAATGTCACTTAGAATCCCGCAAAGTCATTCCGCGGAACGCCAGCTGCAATTTCCTCAGAGCAGGAGTCCTGGCTGAGGTCACTCACTCTCTGAAACCCAGGTAAACTGAAGCAAGTCCCCAATGGGCATATATTTTACAGTACGTCCTGCGAAGCGCTTTGAGACGGTCTTCGACGACGTGATAAAGCCCGATGTCAAACGCAAGGATTATTAGAATTATTATTATTAGAATTTCTTTCACAAGCCAAACCCTAACCCAATCCATAAATGTCCAGCACCAAGTCCGGGCCGATTCTAGGCCCTTTGAAACCGAGTCCGTACAGTTACTAGTGTGTAACCGCTTTCAAAGTGACATAATTTCCTGTGATGTCAGGCCCTTCACATGAAATGAATAGCGCCCCTGAAAACCCGTGCGTTGCGCGCCCCCCATCTTACTAGCGCTGCCCGAGTTATTATGCGGTGCGGGATATTTCGACGGCTTGGTCACCGATGGAGAGAATGTGAGTGAGTCGCTGGTGGGAGGCCCCCTGGCTGTGATAGGAGAACCCCCCCGAGCGAATCAGCCTGTTGAGGAGAGACTATTGAGAGTCTGGAACACTCTCCCTCTATCCCTCCGCCTCGCCCCCATTCCTTCCCCATCTTCAGGTCGCGCTTGAAGACCTTCCTATTCGACCGTGCCTACAGTCACCACCCCCCTTCCCCCCACCCCCCCCCTCCCAACCACCTCCCACTGCTCTGCCACTGACAAGCGCTCTAGGACGCTACCCCGGGTGAGGGGTGCTATGTAAATTCAAGTCGTCGTCGTTGAGATGTCAGCTTGGTTTGGATACTCTTGAGCATGGTGATGGGCTTTCACGTCTGTCAGACACCCGGTTGACCCCCAAAAAAACTATCGAAAAGTTCACCCAAGAGCAGGCAGTGTTTAACCTAGCTCTCGCTGTTTAAATGTGCTAATACTGTTCTGTTTAAATACAAATTAAGCAGAACTGCTTTTTGCAAAGTGATTTCTACAGATGGGCTGTGTCAGAATTACCCACCGCTTTGCCTGCAATAGCCCCACTGCGGCTACTTAGTGCAGATGAGATGTGTCTCCTGGTGACTCCACTGCTGCTAATTAAATAGAATACATCGAACCAGACAAGGAGACAAGAAGCATCTTGTGTGCGTGTGTAACAGAGTGTGTGTAACAGTGGCTGTAACAGTGTGTGTGTGTAACACTAACAGTGTGCGTAATGGTGTGTGTCCGTGTGCAACAGTCCCAGTGGGTCTGTACCAGTAACAGCGTGTGTCTAGCTACGTACGTCCTCAAGTATGTGTGTTTAGTTGTGTGGATGTGTGTAACAGTGTGTGTGTGTGTATGAGAGAGAGACAGTTTGTGTGTTACTGTGTGTGTGTGTGTACTGAATGCCTAGTGTAGGCATAGTGTGCAGTGCCTTTGTGCGTAGCCTGTGGACATAGTTTGTGTGTATGCCATAAAGTGTGTGTGTACAGGTGTGTGTGCATGTGGGTGTGACTGTGTATGTACGTGTATATGTGTATGTGTGAGTGAGTGAGCGTGTGCGAGTATCTGTTGAGCACCTGTGCTCTGCTCTGCTCACACCCTGTGTATGTTCCTCTGGGTTGGAATGGTTCAGTAGCAAATCACCAGAGTGACAATCATGTGCGATTGAGCACTGATTTAATTCTTGGTACAGATTGCTCGACAGACTCTGGGATAAATACCAGGCAGTAAGATAAATAACAGGCAATGGGGTAGACACAAGGGGGTGAGATGGACACTAGGCTCTGGGATGGCTGGCTTTGGCACAGGTGCCGTCCTTTGGATGGGATGTCAATGTGAGGTCTCGTCTACCCTTTCGGATGGATGTTAAAAGTCCCCACGGCACTCTTCGAAAAGAGAAAGGAGCTTCTCTCTCGAGCTCCTTGGTATCCTGGCCAACAATCCCCCAAAAGAAAAAATTGGTCGCTCGCTTCGTGGCTATTCACGGGACATTACTCTGCGCAAATTGGCCGCTCGCTTTCCAATGGCGTGTTGGAGAAACGTTTCGACGCGGTGCTGAACACGACCTCGAGAGAGAGAGAAAGAGAGAGAGAGAGAGAACTGAGTCGATCCAAAGAGAAAGCTTTTGGGTTCCACCAAACTGAGAGCTAAGACATGTAGCTGTAACTTCCTGATTCATCCCCATCTCCTCCCTGAATTGTTCCCCTTGGATTGCCTTGACTTGCAGAGTCTTCACCTTTTGATTTCATTTCCCCACAAAGCAGAACACGGGCTGCTGGAGGTACACAGGAGGCAGTGGTTCCTACTTACTGCAATGTTATTGCAATGTTTTCCTCAGGAGAGTTTTAGTCAAATCTGTGTTTTAATTATTTTTTCCCCAAACAGAGAAAGCAGCTCCTATAAATAATTTATTGCAGTTCTTAGTTAATAAATTATGCAAATATTGGATTCATTGATTCTCTCAATGAAAGGGGTCACTATAATTCAATTGAATTAACTTTGTGGAATAAATGCGCTCGGGATAAATCTCCTCGCCGTCTAGCGCCCACGCTGGAGTTCAGCCACAGGGTGGATGTGGTGGGCGAGGTGGGTGATGGTGTGGCATAGCTCTGGCCAGGGATCATGACCACAACAGCACTGTGACTGAGCTCAACTTGAGCGAGTCCATGTTCATCAACTGAGGCTTTGTTAATATGCTTACAGCATTCAGAGGTTATCCCCGGATGCCTCAAAGGATGGGTGGGTGGGGTGGGGGTTCCAGGAAGGGGTGCGAGTTTTTTTGGCTGCATCCTAGACCCCCAATGTACCACTCAGAGTTGCAGTTGTTACAGAGCTGACACATCCCCTTTCTCTACTCTGTTTGGCATCGCAGTTGCAGATAGAGTTACACACATCGATCGAGACTTGCTCAGAGAGTTTGGGCAGTAACTATCCCCGAATTACCTATATTTACTGACAAACGATAATGTGTAACTGTACAATTCCTCGTGTGACGATAACATTTACAGTAAATTACCCTCCTGGTATTATTGGTGAGGATTCTGGAACACATGACACACAGTGTGTTATAATAATCATGATCCTTACATTTGATATAGCGCCTTATCATGTCTTTGAGACGCCTCAAAACTCTTTACCAAATATACTGCCAAGTCAGTTGACTGTATATTTTATTATGTACAGGATGTGCAGTGTATTATATACAGGACACAGTGTATTTTACACACAGGGCCTGCAGTATGGTACACAACACAAGACCGGAGGATAGAGAATTGTAAAATCTGAAATTCAGCCGTGTTTCGCAAGTCATTTCTGTTTTTTTTAAAGAACTGCTGGAAATTGGCTTCCAAATCGCAAATGAATTTTAAGAATATTCTGCAAATTCTGCAGGATTTTAAAAATATAAGACAGAATGATCTCACAAACTGACTTGGTGGAATTTCGGGAACAGTATATTCCCACACGGGACACGCGAGGGATGAATTCCATCTGGGTCTGGGTTTATTCTATTTATGTAGCCTTTTAAAGGAACCGAAACTTGGCAACGTGTTTGAATTCAGTCTTAACTTCGAAATTGGTTTTCTGTTAAGTCCTTGGAAAAGTCCTTCAGAACGAAGCCCGTATTTTAGAACTTGCCCAATTCTGGACGTTCTGAAATACTACGTAAATAGAAGACGTTTAGTTGCAGGTGGGTTTCCTCCCCGGGTCTGCTGCGCACGGGACCTGTGGGGTCAGAATTCCGTTACACAAACGTAACTGCACAGAGTTGCCAAAATTGTGCAAAGAAAAAAGTTTTAGCGCCAAAACATTAACATAGGAAAATTACAGTTTGGGAATGTTTGTCTGGAAGGTTCCAAAGCCATGTGTGTGTCTGTCTGTTTGTGTGTGTGTGTGCGCGTGTGTGTGCATGCGTGTGTCTATGTGTGTATCTGAGTGTGTGTATCTCTGGGCGGCGTGTGTGTACGTGTATCCATATGTGTCCGTGTATGTGTATGTGTGTGTTTATCTATGTAACTATCTGTGTGTATGTATGCATCTAAGTATGTGTGTATATTTATGGGTGTGTTTGTTTCTATCTATGTGTACATGTAACTGTATCTGTCTGCGTGTGTCTAGGCACGTGTGTGTGTGTGTGTAAGTGAATCTGTGTGTGTAAGTGTATCCGTGTGTGAGTGTATTTATATGTATGTGTGTGTAAGTGTATTTGTGTGTGTATCTTCACGTGAAACAGGAATTGTCTCAGGCTGATTTGCACACTCAATTCAATGGAACACATCTCCCTTCAATGGATTATTGGGGTGGAACAAGGAGGTGAGGTGAGGGGCTTGAGACTGGGTGATGGGGCCATCACAGAACATCCTTGAGGTAGACCTTGTTCTTGTCTTCTCAAAATCGTGTGATTCTTGGATTTGGGGATTGTAACAAAGACGTTCCTTTGCGTTGACTGTCAGTACCTTTCATGCCCCAAAACACTCCGCACTAAATCCCTGGTTACAGGAACTCTGCGCATTATTTAATGATCATCGTTTTTGTTTACTTTCCAAATTACGTCGCACAACTCGACTCGTCGCAGGTGCCGTACATGACAGAATTTCGTCCCTCAGATGGACCACGTACAGGATCGACCTCCTGATGATGATGATGATGATAATAATAATAATAATAATAATCCTCGGATTTGATACAGTGCCTTATCACATCATCGAGACGTCCTAAAGCGTTTCCCGGAATATACCGTAAAGCGAACTGCCCGTAGACTTCTGTGGGCAAAACGCGGCAGCCAACAAGACAGCCGCGGGCTAAAGTGGCCAAACAATCAGCATTTTTTTGTTGTACAAATTATCTGCGTGAGGAAGCTGGCTGAAGCTGACATGCTTTATCAAAAGTTACTTGTGGTGAGTTAGAAGCCACACAGGGGATAAGCTAAGCCTTGGGCTGCCTGACTCCGTGGCCTGTGCGTGCGTTCTGCTGGTGTGTTGAGGGGCGTTTGGAGAGTCTGGGCTCTTATTTTTCACTCCGGACGGAGCAGGGCTGTGCTGCCAGTTTATTATGAACAGATTTCTACAGTTCCCTCTGGCCCAGAAATTGCAAAGCAATTGAGAGAATAGATGATTCCATTCTAAGCTTTCCCAGGGGCCTGTGTGCAGGAGAAACAGGAAATAGTCAGCTTATTACACACCTTTCTCCTGAGTTCATGGAAAAAAATTTAAAGCCTAAAAGTTGGACTGTCCACGAGCTGGCCTAGTCACGCTCTGTGTGTGTGTGTGTGTGTGCGTGTGTGTGCACTTAAGTTGACTGTTTCCTCTGGTCTTTGTGAAAAAACAGAGGAAAAGACTGTTTCAAAAGCATAACATTCCACCTGGGTCCAGATTTGCTGTGTTAATCTCGCATTTCAGAGCGGACCAGCATTTTTTTGTCGCATTTTTTTCTTTATTAAGTGTTTTTTTTTTTGTTAGGAACGAAAGAAAACGGGCTTCGGAGTCCGGATGTCACTCAACGTTTTGCAAAATCCTGCGCGCTCTGAATAGAGTAAATCTGGCCCGGGAGGAGTTCATAACGGGGAGACTGTGCCTTGCTCTGCCTGTCAGTGCTTGAGATTTTTTTTCACCAGGGCTATCATCTAGTGACGTTTCGTGCTGGACAATTGTTGTCTTGCAAGCCACGAATTCCTGACTAAATTTGGGCCTTTAAAAAACATAGCCTCCCCTTCCCTTCCCTCCCCCTGCCTCGCACGCCAATTTTGGGTCAAAAGAGCAATGAGGAGCAATTATCCTTTACATCAGGTGTTTGTCAGAAAGCTACGCTCCCTCGTGAGAATGATTGTTTGGATTTAAATGGGAAGCTTATTCGCTTTTTGTTATTTAAACCTTGCTCCCCCCCCCCCCACCCCCACACATTCCCCCGGGACCTCCTCAGCTCTTTTTCCAGTCGGACCAAAGCCTTCGCCGTCACTGAAGACAAGGCTCTCTGAGTGACCAGGCAGGAAGAGATGGTGAAGGGACTTTGCCCCATTTCTCCTTGTCTCACTCACTCTCAGATGAAATGCTCCAGTGCGGCTCAATTCATGTCACTCAACTCAAACAGAGCAGCAGCGATCGGAGCCAGTGGGAGGGGGGGTTTTGTCTCGAATGGAACTAGTATGGATTTTTTTGGGGGGGAGCAAAGTGGGGACGTGGGAGTGGGGGAGGATTGAGAGGAGGGTTAAAGTAATATTATCTTTGGCTGCCGCGTTTCACCCACCAATCATACAGTGTATCCCGTGAAGCGCTTTGAGACGTCTAGAAGTCATGATCAGGTGCCATATCGAATGCAAGGATTATTATTATCAGTATATTCAACGCATCTCATGTCGTAATTTTAATCCTGAACTTTATGAGTCTCCCTGTTTCTAAAAAAAAAGGAATTTTTACAGTGCCTTATCACAGTGTTGAAACATTTGAAAGTGCTTCACGAGTATTTATTGTGGGCACATTGGTGCAACTAGTACTAGTTAGGGCACAAATACTAGTGAGTGCACTGGTGAACAAAGAAAGGCAGGCATTTAAGTCTACCAAAGTCCTCACAAACTGGCATGAGTGGAATGGTCAATTTCTCTGTAGAATCATGGGTTGGGGCACCAGGAGATACTCCCTTTTCTTTTCCAATAGGATTGTGGATGCTTTAATATCTAAGGTGATCAGGCAGTCGGCCAACCTGACAATGCCTCCTCAGAACTGCACTGGAATGTCAGTCTGGATGGTGAACTGAAATCCCAACGTGAAGCTTAGGGTTACAGCACTTTGGGACGTGAGAGACGCTATACAAATGTAATGTTGTACAGTAAAACACCCAGGAATGGCTCTGACTGACCCAGAGGTGAGAGTGCTATTGACTGGGCCAGTCTGACACTATATAAAGTACAAACTAAAGTCAACAAATCAACAATTACCATCTCACAGACTATGCTACCTACCAACCAAACAGCCAACCAACCAACTGACCGTCCAGCCTGCTAACAACTAACCAACCAAACAGCCAGCAAATCCAGCAACTACCATCTAACCAACCGACTGACCAAACACACCAGTAAACAAACAAACACCAACCAAGCAACTAACCCCGTGTGGTTCCCTTATTTTAATACCAAAACTATGTTACTTCTGCGCGTTGATCTGGGCTTCAACAATCAGTGCATACGCCGCTCACATACGACCACAGCCATAAAGTTTAAGCTGTCTTTAATGTGGTTGAGGCGATCATGTTTTATAAGGCGTCAGTGATTTGTATAGACTGCCTGAGAGGTTACTGAGGGTTCCTTGAAACAATCCAAACAGGAAACCACAGAATGTAGATTTAATACCTTCTTCACTGAATCAGCACGCTTGAAAACCTCCAGTGTTATTGCTTTAAATGAAGCATTCGGAGGTCTAGGCTTGCCAGCGAGGTCATTTAATATGTACAGTTGCAATCCACGCTAACGTTTGAAGGAATCTCATAGCTGAAGATTTCTTGAATCTCTAACTCCGGTTCCCATCCTTTTCGTTTCAATAATAACGATAATAAAATAATAATCCTTACATTTGATATAGTCGGGAAGGCAAGGGAAAGCACTTCACATGCTGTAAAGTGTAATGACTGTATTTTGTGGCTGTCAATTTGTTCACAGTAATGTCCCAGTGGTTTTAAAGAGGTTTTCGTGATTGTACCTCGAAGTTGTTTTTGTGGTGTGAATAAAAGGAGGTGGTGAAGGAGAGTTGGGAGTCTGAGGGATCTGATTATCAGTCCAGGGACGTAGGAGCCTGAACCCCGTACAATGTTGGTGCTTCGGGATGTCCACATTCCCAACTCTATCCTGGGACCAGCGTGGATGCAGAGAGCAGCTATACTGGCTCGACAGCGCAGAGACTGGGCTCGGTGAGATACAAAGTGTTTTGTCCTGGTTCACATACACCTTATGTGCCAACTCTGCCAGCCTGGAGTCACTGAGGTTGGCAGCACGCCACCGTGGCTGATACATGAAGTGTATCCGAGAGCCAGCTGAGTGAGCAAACCCGGCAACAACCCCAGCGATGCACAAACACTCCCAGGGCTGTGAGCAGCCTTCGTGCCGATCGCTTAATATGACAGACGGAGACATTATTGAGATAGAGTCCTAAGGGCACGCACTGAGTTTCTGCCCCCCAGTCGCTGGCTCTGCACGTCAGCTGTACGTTCAGAGAGAGAGAGAGAGAGAGAGCTGGTGTGGCTGAGTAATCGATCTGACTGCAACTGGATGTTGATCTTGGTGCAGTCGCGTGCGGAGTGAAGGTTCCTGTTCACCCGTCACTCAGCCGGGCTCAGGAACCCGCAGCAACCGGTCACTTTAACCGAAAAAGAAAGCGCTTGGTTTTCGTTAGGCCTTTACTCTGTTGAAAAACATCTCGGAGGGGCTTCGCGGCGGTTGATGTCCAAGTGTTGGTGACCGCTTTTGCGGAAGAAAATACCCTCTCTTTTCCAATCGGGCCTCGAGCAGGCAGGTCCTCGGTTTGTCGTCTCACCTGAAAGGCCACGGCGGCGACGACGAGCATTTGTACAGCACCCCCTCAGGCAGGGAAGCGTCCCAGAGCGCTTGAAGGGTTTCCGACAACTCGGTGCCCTCCCCAGTACCGGCGTTGGTTCCATCCTGGCGTGAAACGTTCACGCCCCGCTCTCTATCGACTGATGGCGCTGTGGATGTGAGCCAGGGTTTTGGGGGTGGTCTCGGCGCGGCATTGACCGTGTGGCTGACCGAGAGCTGCTGGGCTCTTGTGCAAGGTATATAACTCACTGGAGAGTTAACAATGGAGGGTTTTATCAGCTGCGTTAAGTGAGAAGCCCGCAGATTACCCTGTTGCTCGCAGGTAGCAGAATGCTCGTTAATGAATAACCACAAGGGCTCGGGGCAGCTTTGAAAGAGCCGAAGCAAGCCTGGGGCTGGGTGGGGGCGGGGGGTGGGAGCTGGCCCCGAAATTAACATCATTTGAGATATTGGAAACGGTTTTTAATCCCCTAATTGACTGTGATCGAACGTGAGGAGTTAGCGCGTTGCCTTTTTAAAGAGCTGGGCGCGTCCGGGGTTTTTGGACCTTGCTCCGCGGCGCTGGGAGTTACGTGAAAGTGCGCACACGGACCGAGCTGCCGTGTAATGTCATGTCAGGAGCTTATGTAATGTAAACTGGAACCAAGCCAGCTCGGTGCAGGGCCAAGCGACTCAAGAGGCCTGGCCAATCCATCCTGTGACTGCAGACCCTGCTGAAATGTTTATTTATAACTCCCACGGTCTGGCGGATAGCTTGCCAATCATAACACTGAAAGGGTTTTCCAACTGGCTCCAAGTTTTGCTTTTTTTTTCTTTCAAAGGGGCTTGTTTTTTCTGAGGGGCCCAGGATATCTGATACCTGCTGCACTGCAGAATCAAGAGCCGAACAATGCTCTCTCTGTTTTCCCGTGATCCCCTACGCTGTGCTGTGTGTGTGGAGACCGGGAGCTGGGCTGATTAATGAGTCTGACGTGCTCTCGCTGATTCAATTATTACATTTATCAAACGACGCTTAACCACTGCCATCGCCAGGTTCAGGCACTCGAATGCCTACCACTTGTTCTCCTCGGCTTTTCGCGGGGACTTTCCTTCCAGTTGGATATTTAGCGGGGGGGGGGGGGGGGGGGAGGGAGAGGGGGGGGAGCGTCCATAAAATGCTGTCTCCGTGCCACTTGTGTGCTCAAGCCCCTGCCGCTCTCTGCCCGCCGAGTGGATGATGCCCGGGCTATTCGCGGGGCGACTGTACGGGGCACAGGGTGTGGGGGAGTGGATCGCCCGCAATGTTTGGGGGAGATCCGGTGATTCGGGGCACAGCGACGTGCAGCTGAACTGCTGAGTCTCGAGACTCCGAACCCGCAGCGACTGTGACCTCCGCAGTCAGGCTTCAGGGCTCACATCTGGATCTCAGCACCTCTGAAGCTCAACATCAATAACAACAACAGCAAATTGTATTTATCTGACGAGTCTTCCATCATCCTGGTGTGACGGGCAGATACCTGGGACTTTTCAGCCGGGCGAGAAGTTTGAGGGTGGGGGAACGGTTTTGGGGAGGGGGGGCAGAATTGGAGGCCGTGTGTCACAAAGGTTGGGGGTACAGAGGGATTGGGGGTTTGCAGGGGCGTTTAAGGGTTTGGGGGCTGGTTTTTTCCAGAGGTTGGGGTGGAGTTCTCTACACCAGTGGGGAAATGATGCACTAAGAATAATTCACACTCTGAGCTCATCATTTCCAGCTCAGATTTGCAGAGTCGCAGTTTGCTGCTGTCTGGCCCCCTCCCCCAACCCCCCCCCCCCCACCCCGCCGCTCTCTCTCTCTCGCTCGCTCTCTCTCTGTCTGCCTGGGATGAGCTAATCTGAAATCCATCATGTTTTCCTGCTGCTATCGCCCCCCCCGCACCCCCACCCAACTCCCTGCATTCTCACCTGCAGCAGATTGGTTGAGCCCGGGCTCACGCTGGAAATTGCTTTGCAGAAGGTCAAGTCCAGGGATTGATGAAGTGAAGTGACCTATTGAATAGCACTTCACTCCATTTACACGCGGCCAATAGCATTATGGTAGAGGATGGAGACACGGCTCAGGATTAAATCTCCCGGCTTCCTGAATGAGGAACGCCACGAAAAGCTGCAAGGGAGAGCCAGCCGCCTGTGCGCGTGCGTGCGTGCGTGCGTGTTAGATACATGTTCTGTGTATGTTGCATTCGTGCTCTATGTTTGTTTTGTGTAGGCGGTGTGTGTGTTCCTTGTAGACCGCATGCGTGCTGCCGGCACGTCGTGTGTAAACGGTGCGTGTTGTGCGGGTGTGTTGAGTGTATGTTGTCTATATGTTGGGCGGTGGGGGGGGGTCAGACATGCTGGAAACCCTGAGCTGGCTTTTTCCAACGTGCGCAGGGCGGCTGTGCTGCTCGGTGTTTTGCTGACTGCACCCACCCACACACACACACATACACCCCCCCCCACCCACACACACATACACACACCCCCACCCACACACACGCACACCCCCACACACACAGACTAGGTTTAAACACAAACTGGATTTGTTGCTTTGATGTGATATTCACGGCAAAAGCGCTAGAAAAGTGCAGTAGCCGATACTGGTCAATGTCTGACTCTGCCTTACATTGAGCGGGACTGGGCAGGGAGGGCAGGGCAGTGCGGGGCTGAGTGAGAGCTTGTGCCCAGAGGAGGGGCACACACTTGTCAGACGGACATGAAAGTACCACCATTGATAACTGTCCACAAACAACAGCGATGTGCACTTATATAGCGCCTTCACACGAGGTTGCATTCTGGAGCGCTCGAGTTAAACGCAAACAGATTTGTGTTCAGTTTGAATTTCTCTTGAACCCCCCCCCCCCCCCCACCCCCTACCCGACTGCTTCACTTTAGTTGCCTGCAGCGGTGCCCTATTTCCACGCCAGCTGGTTTGCAAGTGCTCGTGAACCAGCTCTGTCTCTTCCTAACGGGAGACACTTTGGAGTCTCCATTACAAGCAGAACCCAGCAATGGGAGAATTCTCCAGGCGCAATGCAGAGCCAGTTAGCGTGGACCAATTGGTTGTGGACTTAAACCTTCTGACTCGGAGATGAGCTCGCTATCGGCCGACAGAGTGTACGGCAGAGACAGAGACCCAGGAGTCACATTGCCTCATAGTATCCCAGACTCACTGTCCTGTGTGTGCTGTACGCTCCCAATATGCCTGACAGTCATCTGCAGTCACACACAACCAAGAGCAGGACTTGGAAGCAGGGAACATCAGGATCAGACTTTTTTCAGCAAGTGATTGTGGAAGGTCTACACTCAGAGCAACATAGAGGAAAGCTTTGCTTTTTCCACCAAACAGGCCTCTTGCACAGCGGCCTAAATGTGACATGGGGGGGGAACGTTAAGTTCTCTTAGGAACGAGCTGATTGAGGACGCAGCTCAGATGATGATGAAATTAAAATTCAGCCCAGCAGAAGCTCCAGCGTTCAGCTCCCATCACTTTACATCGATCTGTTCCAGCGTTTGACTTCCAACCATGACAAAACTGTGGGTAAATTAATTGTTCTTCAGGATATTAGGCATCAGACTCCATTAATCCCCTCTGGAGCGAGATACCGTGTGAATACTAAGCAGTACTAAGAGAGCAGCAGCCTCTCTCCACCTCCACTCTCTGCACCGCTCCTCTGTTTCTTCAAGGGGCAGAATCGCCACAGCGTAATGTAAAGAGCAAATATACGCCTTTATTGAAACGGCTGCTGCTCATTCCTTCTCTGACTGGACCCTTTTGCTGCGATCTGCAATTCCTTCTGAATCGATTGTGGTTTACTAATCAATGCTCATCCTCCAAATGGTGCAAATGAATTAAGTGGCCTGAAAGTTGGCAGAAAGATTGCTCCCCACTCCGTCAGCCTACAAGCGGGAGGCGAAAGGGGAGAGCAGTGGAGGAATACCAACATAGACAGGAGGGGAACGGGAGTAGAGTAGATAACTGGGGTGATACGGTGCACCTTTCAGATGCGATACAAGTGTAAGTTGTTGTTCTTGTTCAACAGATAATGCCAGTGCAGACATGATGGGCTGACTGGTCTCCTCTGCTCTTCCTCCTTAAGTTCTACGAGTTTGTGAGGTGCTCTTGTGAGCGCTACCAACTGAGCCAGGCTGACCTAAACCCTGACCACCAGGATGCAACTGAATCTTGACAAACATTGCCCGCCCGTGAGAGTCTTTACCACCTCCCAATGTCACTCCCGTCATGGTGCAGGGTCGGGCTGGTCACTGCTATGTATTGAGCGTTCCCCCCATCACGTGACCGACCACCTCTTCAGATCGAAAGGAAAAAAATCATTCATTCAAAGGGAGAGAGAGAGAGAGAGAGAGAGAGGGATTTTTTTCTTTTCAACAGATTATTGTGCTTCTCTCAGCCCCGATCAATGAAAAGCCAACATGTAGCATCTCCCCCAGTCCTGCGCTGGGACTCCCCACGTCAGGTCAGGAGCTGAAAACGGGGGGCGCTTCGCAATCTCAAAGCCCCTTGCAGGAGCGACCTTGGGTGGGAGTCCTTATTGACGAACCTTTACAACGCTCGCACAGTCGCCGATGAATTGCGGTCTAATGCTCTGTTAGTTAATTAATGTCTGTGTAACAGAAAAACAAATGGAAAATCTTTACCACCTACTGGAGCCATTAGATTAACATAATCTCGATATCCTTCACTCTATGAAAAGGTGCTTAAGTCTGTGCTGAGCTCAGAGCCTGGGCGGTCCTGCTATATCTCGGAGTGTAATCACATTAAGGTCTTTACCCTGCCATGTGTTATTTTGGCTGTTGCACTTTCCGTTCCTTATGTTGACTATATAAAAAAAAGGCCTGTGTTACGTGTGGATTAGCCGTGTGAGCGAGGAAATCCAGAGGCTCTTCAAGCCACCCCGAGAAGGAGCCACAGCACCACAAGGAACACGGGATGCACATAAAGAACATGGGATGTACATATAAGAACACGGAATCTGCAGAAATAAGGAGGACATTTCGCCTGGGTCTAGATTTCTTTTATTGATGTAATATCACAGCGTGTCCATAATTTGGCAATTTTAAACGCAAGCTTAATCCTGAAGTTGTTTTTTTCTACAAAGTTATTTCGAGAAAGTCAGAAAGTTGCCTTCGTTCGTTAATTAAGAATGAATTCAACAATTTGCTCAATGTTGGTTCTGAAACAGTCCATAAACAGAGTATATCAAGGAGATAAGGCGCTATATCAATTGTAAGGATGGTTATCATAAGAAAACAGTAGTCTTACAGGCCAAGGCGAGGGCAGATTTTCAAGCCCCATGTGACTGAATTTTAGCCACAGGTCTTTCATACGGCACCTTATTAAACTCCTCTCTCCCATTCTCCCTCCCTGTGTGTGTGTGTGTGTGTGTGTAGGGGGGAGAGAGTGAAGGGGGGAGAATTGGCTGCCTTTTGTTTCATTTGCTTTTGCGGGCTGACCAAGGTAAGGAAATCAAGGTATCAGGAGTGACTTGAATGGGTCACTTCCTGCCTGAGGTTAATCGGAGAAATCTGGGATCTCACACTAATCTCTAAAAGTAAATAGAGGAACGACGAGAAGATGGAGAAACTCTTAATGTAACTCCGATCAGCCTTGCTGTCTGTTCCTGTATTTGGGCTGAGAGTACATACTGGGGGCTTGAGGCCTCCACTGTTTATTTAAGGCTCTCTTTACCAGAGTTCAGCTGGTTACGAGCTCAGATTTCACACTGAGAGTTCTCTCCAGCTCCATTTATTGTCAAGAATCCGGTCAACTCATTTTCATGAACATTTGCTGTGCCCACACACAACGCCCATCAACCCCTCTCCCCCTCGCGCGCACACACAGAGCGTCCATCACCCCTCCCTCCACATAAACACACACAGCCCCATCACCCACCCTGACACACACACACAGCCCCATCACCCTCCAACACACACACAGCCCCCATCACCTCACGCACTGCCCAGCCCCCAACCCAAGCTCCCAACCATCAAGCAAACTGCTGCACGTGGGGGAAGGGGGGGAGAGGGGGTGGGGGTGTGGAGAGAGAAATGGATGGAAAGTCCTGATGACTCCAGGCTGAGATCATGTGTTTGAATTGGCTGAGATTGCGGAGTGAGGACAGGATGTAGCCAGGGAATTGAAACAGCAACAGAGAGAGAGAGAGAGAGATGGATCTATCCTCAGGGGGTTTCTGTCGTCAAAAACAGCCAGAGGGAGGGGGGCGCAGGGTAAGGGAAGGGGTCAATGCTGACTGAAATCACCATTTTGTTGACCCACAATGAGGTCCTGTTCTGTGCCCCCACCACTGGGATAAAATAACAGCAGAAATTGAGGCTGGTTGTCTCTGTGTATTAGGCAAGAAGATTCTATAAGAACCTATTGGACAAGATATATTCCTGTTGTCTCATCGATCCAAACATATCATGCCTGTCCTGCATCATGGGCGCTATATAAATGCAGGTTGTTGTTGTTTTCATGTTGTTGTTGTCCGTACAATCCATGATGAGTGAGAGAGAGAGAGAGAGAGAGAGAGAGACAGACAGAGAGGGAGAGGGGGAGAGACAGAAAAGAGCAGAGAAAGTAAGAGAGAGGGGTAAGAGTCAGAGAAAATGACAATGAGAAAGACAAGAGATCATAGAATCATAGAATTATACAGCACAGAAGGAGGCCATTCGGCCCATCGTGTCTGGGCCGGCATCTTTGAAAAGAGCTGTCCTAATCAATCCCACTCCCCCGCTCTCTCCCCATAGCCCCGCAAACTTGTCCTCCTCAAATAATTATCTAATGATATAAGAGTCCGTGAGAAGACAGAGATAAAAGGGAGTGAGAAAAAACAGAGAGATAAGACACAGAGGGAGAGATGCACAGAGAGCTAGAGATAAATAGAGGGAAAGAAACTGAGAGGAAGAGAGAGCTGCGAGGTTTGCTGATGTTCTTTGTATAAACGAAGCAGGGGAATGGCAGGAGAGGGCCTGTGGGGGAGCGAACTGATTGCCACAAGGCTTCTCCTAACGCCTTATCTTCCTCCGTGAGTCTGATCCGATTTCAGCTCACGTTCCTCAATACCAGAAGATCGTGGCGTGGAATATGTAAGAGCGTTAAGCATCGCATCGTTAGGTTGCTGACCGAGTTCCATACTCGTTCCCCCACCCCCGTGAGAGGGACACACGGTGATGTCTAGTCTGCGTGGGTTCTTCTTCAGTTTCAAGTCATTTCCGATTGCTGTCAGGTCATGATTGATGGACACCTTGATTGACACATGCTTTCTCTGCTAAAAATCAGGAATTTGGTAGGCGGGAGCGTGGCAGACACCAGCCGAGGGGAGAACTCCCAAGTGACAAGTGTTCAAGCGACGTTAAAGATCCCATGATGCTATTCGAAAAGATCTATCAATCTATCTCTGCAATTTCCATGTGAAGGTGAGACGCATTTGAACTCTCAGCTTAGTTTGGACACTCTAAAGCACGGTGATGAGTTTCCGTAAGTCTCAGACACCCGGTTGACCCCCCAAAAGAAATAATTGTTGTGATTATATCTCTCTGAGATCACAAGGAAGATTCGATGAACTTCGGCCATTTGATCTCTTCAGTCCAGAACAACCATCTTATCGGCTTCCAATTACACCATCAAACGGTTTCTTAACTGACTCAATGTCGTGCAGCGAGATAGGCGGGGACACAAACTGAGCCCGGTCTCTGCAGGGCGCTGCCAGTGACACCCAGCTGAGCTGGTGTCCCCCAGTCGGGTGGAGGAGAGCGGGTGGAATGGGTGGCAAAGACCTGCGACTGTTGCTGCTGCTGCCGAGTGGAGCAGAGGGGACTGAGGCCGGCCATTCGGGCTACGTCAATGTTTGCCTGTGGAGTGTGGAGTGGAACTGGAGGGGAGCCAGACACCAGCACTCGCTCCCTCCCTCCCTCCCTCCCTCCCTTCCCTCCCTCCCTTCCTCCTCCCTCCCTCCCTTCCTCCTCCCGCCCTTCCCTCCCTCACTCCCGCTCTGTTCTTGGCCGAACTTGACGGCTGAAGAATGTCAGCTTGGATTTCGAAAGCTCGCAGCTTTCCAGTTGGGGAGCAGAGAGCTGGAAAGGCGACGTCAAGAACATTCCGTGCTAATTTAATAGAGTCCTTCCATCGCCCGGTGATGACCTAATCGCCGATACGTACACTTGTGTGCGTGCGTGTGTGTGTGTGTGTGTGCGTGTGAGTGTGCACATGTGCGTGTGTGCGTGTAAAAAAAAATCAAGGCTACCTGATAATGCTTTACAAACGTCACACAGTCAACAGCCGTGGGACGTTCTCATTGCTCAGTGTAAAGTGACCCTGCTCGTCGTGATTTATGGTGTTATTACAGCGTGGCTCTTGCTCTGTTTTTATTTAATCACCCTACGCTGACAGAAGATAGCAACCCTTGATGGATAAGCCTCAGCGGAGCCCCTACAGCGGTCCCAGTCCAGCACTCCCCCCCCCCCACTCCACCCCACACCGCCCACCACCCCCCCACCACCACCTTCTGCCCACAAAACCGCACAGTCGATCCCACTCTACTGTGTATGCCACACACACACACACACACACAGCATCCGAGCTCCAGTGATCTCCTTCCCACCCCCACCACCCCCCCACCACCCCAAACCCTCGCCTGTACTCCCAGCCTTCGCTGTGAGATGATTTATTGGGGAGTGAACCCGTGAAGCCCAATGCCAGGCGGGAGCGAGCGAGGCCGTGTTTAGCCGCTGAGGCCTTGGCCAAAGGCGCGAGCGCTTGTGTCCTTGTTTACACTCACCTTGCTTGGAATCTTCAATCGAAATACATTATTTTATGAGAAAATATATGACCTGAAACCACGCTGTCGAGTTTCGGTGACAACTTTATTGATTTCCACGGTTGAATAACCCGATCTGAGTGACTCAGCTGCAGAGAATAACGTCAAGAGGACGTTTGACTCACATTAGATACCACCAGGGTACCAGCACGCGCGTAACCCCCTGCCTCCCGTCGCCCCCCCAGTCCCCTGCCACATATCCGCCCTCACCCCCCACCCCCCACCCCTCGTGTGTCTGCCTCTTTCCCACCCCTGCCCCAGACGCGCCCACCATCCCCTACCTCTGCCCTCCCGCACCTCCCGATCCCCTCGTCCTGCCCCACCAGCCACTGCCAAACCCACTCTCCTTGGCCAGCTCCTGCCCTCTGCCACCTTAACCGTACCCCCTGGCATCCCGGTCACACACAGTTCTAGCGCGCGAACCGCACAGAGCGGAACACCACACACACACACAGGGTATTTTTCTGCCCCCACTACCCCTCACCATCTTCCCCCCCCATCACTGCGTCCCCCCCCACCTCGCTGAGCCCCTATCCACCCTCATTCCCCCCCCCGCCCCCCACCCTCACTCTCCCTGAAGCCGGGTTTTTTTGTGCTGCAGAGGGAGAATGCAGCTCTGGCGTTGACCCAGCTTCATCTGCATATTTCAGGCTTTAATTCACACAGGAGATGCAAATCTATGCAAATACGAGTCAGCGAGAGTCAAAAATAGAAGCGAGTGCTGGAATCCCAGTCTGTGCTGCAGCCTCTGCCAGCGTGTGATTCCTGCGTCCCAGGCTGTGTGGAGTGATCACCGCGCGCGCGTGTGTGTGTGTGTGTGTGTGTGTGTGTGTGTGTGTGGAGTGATCGCAGTGTGTGTGTGTGTGTGTGTGTGTGTAGAGTGATCACAGTGTGTGTGTGTGTAGAGTGATCACGGTGTGTGTGTGTGTGTGTGTGTGTAGAGTGATCACAGTGTGTGTGTGTGTGTGTGTGTGTAGAGTGATCACAGTGTGTGTGTGTAGAGTGATCACAGTGTGTTTGTGTGTAGAGTGATCACAGTGTGTGTGTGTGTGTGTGTAGAGTGATCACAGTGTGTTTGTGTGTAGAGTGATCACAGTGTGTGTGTGTGTGTAGAGTGCTCACAGTGTGTGTGTGTGTGTGTGTGTGCCGAGCGATCACTGTATGGAAGGGTGTGAGTTTGTGTGAGGCTGTGTTTAGAGTGTGTGTTTCGGGCTGTGAATGTGTATTCGGATGTGTGTGTGTAGTGTATGTGTGTGAATTGGAGTGTATGTTTTTGATGTTCTGTGTGAGAGTCTGTTTGAAGGTGTCAGGGCGGAGAAAGTCAGTTGGGGGGACAGGGCTGTGATTCAGAGTGTGATCCTGTGTGTTTCAGAGTGAGCATGTGAGAGTGTGAGAGTGGGTGTGAGAGAGCTTCTGAGTGTGTGAACAGTGTGTGTGTGTGAGTGAGTGTGTATGTCCATCTGATTGTGTGTGACGATGTCCACGAGGGTTTGTACGTACGGTGTACGTGATACGTGTGTGTTTCTGAGCGAGTAAGGATGTGTGTGAGTGCGTATGATGGTTGGCGTGTGTGATTATGCGTGTGAGGCTGTGTGTCAGTGTGTCAGCATGTAAGGGTCTGAGGGATGGTGTGTGCCACAACCCGCGCACACACACAAACACACACACACACACGCGCGCGCGAGTGTGTGAGTCCGTTATTGAGAGTGTGCGCTTTCGCGTATATTTTGAACTCCCCTTCGAAGTTCCAGGTTTCCAAGATGGAAAATAATAATAATAGTAGTAATAATAATAATAATAACCCTCGCATTTGATACAGCGCCTTATCACGTCTTCGCGACGTCTCGAAAGCGCTTCGCGGGATACACCGTAAAGTCTCGTGACTGTACCCGCGTGACCGAAATCCTGCGCTCGCTGGTCGGGCTGTTGTGTGCTGCAGGGAATGGTGGGTGAGGAGCAGGTGAGGCGGAGGCTGTGGGCGCTGGGAATGTTTAGCGAGAGCCCTAACGGTTGACGCGTGTGCGGGGCTGGACCGTGGGGCTGATTGTTAAGGGCCTGAGCTCTTGTCAGGGAGTACGGAGCAGCTCTCCCCGGGGATTGTCAGTCCCGCTGTGAGACCAGCGTTCCTCACCCCCTCCGCTCGTCCCGGACACAGGGGACATTTTGGAAAAGCTTCCAATTTTTTTCCCAGACGGCTCCTTTTATCTTCATTGGCCGATTCTGGGCGGGGGCTCAAACTGCTCCATGTGGGGCCAACGCTGTCTCACAACGGCAGACAGGCAATCCCTTCAGCGAGGCTCGCACAGCAAGTCAGGCTCCTCCGCCAGCCCGGGCAAGCCGAGTGTGAGGGGGAGCTTCTGTGTGCATGTGTGCGTGTGTGTGCGTGTGTGCATGTGTGAGACGGGAGAGTGTCTGTGTGTGTGCGTCTGTGACAGAGGTGTCTGTGTGTGAGGAGGTGTGTCTGTGTGACGGGAGAGTGTGTGCGTGTGTGTGTGTGTGTGTGTGTGTGAGAGACGGGGGTATCTGCGTGTCTGCGTGTCAGGGCGTGTGTCTGTGGGGGGAGTGCGTGTGCTGTGTGTCAGGGGGTGTGCGCGTCAGGGTATGCGTGCGCGTATTATGCGTGTCAGGGTGTGCGTGTTGGGGTGTGTGTTAGGTGAGTGTGTGTGAGTGAGTGTGTGAAGCAGGAGCTGCGATGGATGGGGGGGTGGTGGGGGGGGGGGGGGGTAGGGGAAGGGGTAGGGTAGGAGTTGACAGACAGGAGAACAGGAAAGTGACCAAAGCTGTGGCCCTGACTGGGGCCATACCCAGTCGCCCGGTCCTGCCATTATTTATTTAAGACTATTGGTTGCTTTTCTGACCTCTTTGCCCCGGCACATTCCTTCTAATTGTGATTGACAGGTTATGTTAATGCAGCCGGTGATTGGCGGGCCGGGGGGGGGGTCTTTTGTGACCGGCACAATGCAGCCCGCTCCTCCCCATCGATGCAGAGTTGGCGTGTTTGCTGGGATGAATGGCGACCTTTCGCCTCCTTTTCTCATTTGGCACAAACCATCTTGCTTCGTTCCTTTCAGAGCTGCCCTGGAATGTCGCTGGGATGGGTGGGCGGGGTGGGCGGGGTGGGGGCGGGGGGGGGAGGATGTGGGGGGGGTGGGGGGACGGGGTAGGGGGGTGGTGGAGGGGAGGTCGGGGGGTGGATGTGCAGGGGGGTATGGGGCGGGGGGTGGTGGGGGAGGATGTGGGGGTGTGGGGGGACGGGGTAGGGGGGTGGTGGAGGGGAGGTTGGGGGGGTGGGTGGGTGGGGGGGGTGGCGGAGTGAAGGCAGAGCCGGGGCCTTTTCTCTGAGCCCCTTTGTGTGGAAGATGCTCGCGGCGCAGACCAACTCAGCTCTTCTCTTTCAAACGTGAAGCGCAGCCAAACCCGGGGCAGCGTTCGCAGGACAACAACAACAACAACAACAAGATTCCATTTATAAAGCGCCTTTCACGTCAGGAGGCCGTCCCGAGGCGCTGCACAGTTGGGTCAGGACAAACTGGTTCGGACCAGGAATCGTCCCCGGCCATCTATTGTCTGAGAGTCTCGCTGCATAATGGCCGAGCGGGACTGCGCCTGCGCCTGCGCCTGCGCCTGGCAGACACGGACTTCACAGCGCTTCGCAGGATGGTACCGTAAAGTGTAGCGACTGTATATTTTGTGGACGAAAGGCAATAGCAATATTTGCATTCGACTCGGTGTCTTGTCACATCGGGAAGAACGTCTGAAAGCGCTTTACAGGATTTTACTGTGAAAGTGCCGTGTGGTATCCGTAGGCGAACACAGCAGCCAATACACACACAAAGCAAAGCCTCACAAACAACGTCCCGGCCGACAATCGACCAAATAAAATTGATCGAAGGGTCGAAGGACAACACTCGAGCAGAAGTGATACAGTAAACAAATTCAAACACGACGCGAACTGGGGGCTGAAGGAGGGAGGGAGGGGAAGGAGGGAGAGAGAAACACACAGAGAAAGAGAGACACAAGATAAGGCAGGGAGCGAGAGATCGAATCATAGATGGAGGCAGTGCACAGTGCTATGAATTGAAAGCTGTTCTCTCTCTGTAGCACAGGATGACATTTACAGGTGTCAGTGGTTGATCACAGTCACAGTTATTACTTCATTACCAGTTGCGCCTTTACTTACAACAAAGTTTATTATCAATTCAGCCGGCAATCAACTGTTTACTCTTCATTTGCTCGGTTCCCCGGAAAAAACACACTAAATTACAGCATCATTAGCACTAACTGCTTAAATTATTTATTAGCGTGAGCCTCGCTGTTTAGCATTGACTTTGTGAATTAAAACGTGCGTTTGAGGATTGCGATCTCCTGGGGAAAGAGCAGTGTGATCGTTAACTGTCCGTAAGAAAGGAAGAAACTATATTTAAAAGCGTTTACTCAAGCAGAAGCCTGGCTAAATTGGAATTGATGTCCTCCAGTGGCTCTTATCCCTGTTACAAGGTAATCGGGAATGTGAGCTCCCAGCAAATGCTTTGGAACAGACCGAAATGCATCCCTTCATTTCCAGCGCACGCACACACACACGCACACACGCACACGCACACGCACAGTCCTGGAGCTGTCATGGTCAGGCCTGCTACAGGCACAGCAATATCCAGAGGTGCTTCCAGGTCACGGAGCCATGAAATTAGCCACTTGCTTACTCTGCAATTAGAACTGTCGTCACTCGTTAGCCCCAGTTATTGACTGTTACACACTCAACACTCCGCTCACCATCACACCAACACTCACCATCACACCACCACTCACCATTACAGCATCACATCACCTTTCACTATCACACCAACCACCCACCATCACACCAACACTCACCATCACACCACCATTCACCATCACACCAACATCACAATCGCACCACCACTCACCATCACACCATCATATCACCTTTCACTATCACACCACCATTCACCATCACACCAACACTCACCATCACACCACCACTCACCATCATACCATCACACCACCACCCATCACACCGCCACTCACCATCATACCATCACACCGCCACTCACCATCATACCATCACACCGCCACTCACCATCATACCATCACACCGCCACTCACCATCACACCACCACTCACCATCGCACCAACCACTCACCATCACACCAACCACTCACCATCACACCACCTTTCACTGTCACACCAACATTCACTATCACACCACCACACACCAGCACACCAACCACTCACCTTTACACCAACAAAATACAGCAAATTACAATGGGTATCAGCTTGGGGATGGCTTCACTCAAACACAGCAGATACATGTCACGGTTTGGACCTCAAACAGACCAGGAAGAGTCGAGTGATCGACATCATTGCCCTGTTCGCCGGTCTCCCAGCTCCAATGAATCCAACTGATCCCAAACTCATCCCCTCGTTTTCTCACCTGTACCAAATTCCGCACCCAACCCCACCACCCCCCTGCCCCACCCACCCCCAACCACTCACCCCGTTCCTTGCCAGGCTCCGCTGATTCCCCGCTGATTGCAGAATAGATTGATTTCAAGATCCTCGCGCTAACTTGTAAATCAATTCATGCTCTAGCTCAGTGGCAAAATACATTTTCAATCAATCAACAAAATAAATATTCTTGACTGAATATTTCTTGATTTATTCCGTAAATCAAGAAATATTCAATCAGGAGAAAAACTGAGAACACACTTACAATAGAGCACCGACTGACCTCGACTCGTCCGGAGACTCGGGAGGGCAGCTTCTTGTCGGGCGTCACTGCGCTGGCACCTTTTGCGCACACCTGTGGGTGAGGGGAGGGGCTTGTGCACACCTGGGGGTGAGTGGGGCAGGGCTTGTGCACACCTGGGGGTGAGTGGGGCAGGGCTTGTGCACACCTGGGGGTAAGTGGGGCAGGGCTTGTGCACACCTGGGGGTAAGTGGGGCAGGGCTTGTGCACACCTCGGGGTGAGTGGGGGCTTGCGCGCACCTGTGGGGAGGGGCTTTTGCATACCTTAGGGGCGGGACGGGGGCTTGGGTGAAGTCTTAAACCCTAACATGGACAGTTTGTGTGCTGCACAGGCTGTGTGTGAGTGAGTGAGTGAGTGTGTGTGTGCGTGAGAGTGAGTGAGTGAGTGAGTGTGTGTGTGTGAGAGTGAGTGAGTGAGTGAGTGAGTGTGTGTGTGTGTCTCTATGTGAACGTCCCTTTAAGTGAAAGCCACATGAAGTGCTTGTGCAATGTGGACAGCGGGCGTTCAGTGGCACAGTTTTAAATCAGTCTGCTCGTCTCTCTGTGCGGTCACTCTGCCTCTATAAATATTCAGCGCTCGCAGATTGCTGCCAGACAGCTTTTAATAGAATCGCTTAAAACAATTAATTACGAGAGTTTTCATTCAGCGCTGCATTGGAACAGATACGCTGCAGTAAAATGCATTTATTCTGTGGTTTGTGAGAAGCCTGCAGGTTATTAACATGTAAATGAAATCTCACAGCTGCGCTGCCTCATCACAAGGGTGACGGGGGAGCAGAGAGGAGAGAGCAGAGAGGAAGCCAGAGGTCTGAGGGACATCCTCATCTCCTTCTCCCCTGACCCCTTTCCCCCCCCCCCACCCCCACCCCCACCCACAAACCACTGACCCCGCTGACTCCTGCTGGCTGCCTTACTGTGTCCCTCGCTCAGCACACCCACAAATAATCCTGGCAATTCATGTAATCCTATAACGCCACCACTTCTTAAAGCGCTTCACAAGGAATCGTTGCCCATTGCAGGGATGGTACAGGTCGAATGGCCTCTTTCTGCACTTATAAATCATTCTCCCCCAACACTGGCTCACTCCCCCCAACACTGGCTCACTCCCCCCAACACTGGCTCGCTCCCCCACACTGCCAGAATAAGTTTCTATCAGACCGGGATTTAAAATCCTTTTCACGCAGTTTGCTCTGGGACGCTACCCTGTGTTGTGCAAGTACAAGTTGTCGTCGTCGTCGTTGTCTGAAGAGATTGTCCATCAGGAAATCCTGTGCCTGATATGGATCCGCAGGAATTACGCATCACGCACGCGGGGCGCGTGCGCGTGCGTGTCACACACATGACGAGTGCCCGTCGCCCATGTCGCACACGGGGAGTGCACGTCTGCCACAGGCAGCAGACGTGGGCTGTCTGGAATGGATTATAAACAGGAATTCTGTGCTGCGCCTCCCGTAACAGCAGCCTGTCTGACATGTCCCTCCCTCACACTGTGTACACAAACAGTGGTTACAGGCTTAGAAAAAGGCCATTAGTGAGGGGCAGCGAGTCAGAGAGATAGCTGCCTAATACCGACTCTCACAGCGCTGGGTAATGGAATGCAACAGCAGGGCTCTGAGCGCCGCACAATGGCAGCAACACTGTGAATAAAGTGGTTCTTTTTGGAATCCAATTGAAACAAAGACGGGGAGACCTGGCAGGGAGGAATCAGCACAAAACACTGGAACTGAGAATCTGGCAGAGAGAGAGAGAAAACGTGCGGGTGTGTGTGTGTGTGCGTGTGCGTGTGCGTGTGCGTGCGTGAGTGTGTGTGTGTGTGTGTGAGAGAGAGAGAGTGAGACAGTGCGGGATAGAGAGACCGAGAGAGCGAAAGCTGGAGAGAGAGAGAGAGACAGACAGGTAGACAAAGAGAAAGAAACAAAGAGAGGTATCAGGACAGAGAAATAGTGATAATAATAATAATAATAATAATGAATAATAATAACCCTTGCATTTGGTTTAGTGCCTTATCGCGTCTATTGGAGTCCTGCAGCTCAGCAGTTAGAGCACTCGCCTCCCGAGCGAGAGGACCTGGGTTCGATTCCCGGGCAGAGCGAAACCGAGGGAGAGAATATGTGAGACAGTAAGAATGAACGAGATGGATAGGAAGGGAGACAGAGAGAGTGTATGAGAGCGCATGAGATCGAGGCAGAGTGAAGCAGAGTGTGAGTGAGACAGGACGTGAGCAGGAGCAGGTGAATGAGGTAGGGAGGGAGTGACACAGAGCGATAGAGAGGACACCAGTTAGGGTGTCTGGAGTGCGTCAGACTGGGGTGGAAGCTGTCTTTATGGGGAGTAATCTTCACTCCTGTGTGCTCTCACCATGTCCTTGTGGATGCTTGCGAGAGCATTTATGGCAACATGTGCATCGTGTGTGTGTGTGTGTGTGTTTATGAATGTGCATGTGCACCAAGGCACGTGTGCTTGTATGTGTGTATGCGTGTATATGTGTGCAGGTGTGTGGGCCTGCAGGTGTGCAGGTGTACGTGCATGTATGCATGTATGTATCGATCTATGCACCTATGTATGTTTGCATGCAGGTGTGCATGGTTGCAGTCATTTGTGTGTGAGTGTGTGTGTGTGCGTGCGTGTGAGTGTGTGCGCGCGCGCGTGTGTGTGTGTGTGTGTGTGAAACGTGTGGAGTCTGAGAATGGGGTGAGGAATGGGCGAACACGACTGTAAGAGTGGGAATGGAAAATGGTGAATTCGTGGGAGAATTGGTGAGTGTGAGCAAGATTTGGTGAACGAGTGTGAGGCAGAAGGGTGAGTGCGTGTGCGAGAGACAGAGCTTTGCCCCTTCCTAACCCCTTATCAACCTGTCCGCTCCCTCCGCTCAGCAGGCTCCGGCCCGCTCCATGTCCCCCGCCCGGCCTGTTCCACCATTGGCGATCGGGCCTTCAGCCTCTCTGCCCTAAACCCTTTGGAATTCCATCTTACATTCCCTTTGCCTTCTTCAAGGTCCGTCTCAAGACTCTCCTCTTCGACCGAGCCTTTGGCCACCCTCTACCCCTACCCTCACTGGCCTCCACCACTCCCTCATCCCAACCCCACCCAGCGCACCGCCCCCCCCTCCCTCGCAAACCCCTCCCACACCGCCCCACCACCCCCAGCAACCCCCCACCACCTGCTCTGGTTCAAATCCCGGACCATCCAGCCCCTTGGGACCTCAATCCGTATCCTGTACTGTGTTGTATCTCCTGCGCGAGCCGAGTGTTGGCTCCCAACGGGCTGGGCGCGGGGCGGAGCTGTGGGCGGCACGCGACGAAGACAAGCGGATCGCCCCCCTTCCATACGCCAAAAGCCTCGCCGGAGAACGCGCGACCCCCTTTTTTCCAGGAGCGGGTATCCCGCCCCGCGAGCCCGTTCCTCCCGAGGTTATAAATCCGGAGTGAGGAAGTGCAGCAGCCCAGTGTCACACGCAACATTGATTGTCTGTTATATTACATTTATTAAGGAGTGATAACTTGTAATAATTGGATGTTAAATTAAAGAACTCTTTCCCAGTTATTGCCATCTCAATTCTAATTGTCACTGGCTGGCAGTTATGATGATTTATGAGGGCTGTATTTTATGCTGCAGAGTGTGACCCAGTGACTGCACTCCCCCAGCAATAGGCCAGCAATGTGCTGCGAGCTCTTAATGCAAGGCTCGCTCGCTGATTAGAATATTAAGCGCGAGAGAAATGAGATGCAAGGGGACAGAAACCCACCACATCAGCAGGAGTCTGCTGCCTGCCGAGCCCCGAGGCTGTTTACTCCTGGCTGGTGTGCGAGAGCCGGCGAGCGATCCAGCTTGGGGAAGGGGAAACCGGTTAGGTCGCTCTGGTGTTTTTTAACTCCTTCCTGTCAGGGGCCCCTGTCGTTCGGGTGCAGTTTTCCGAGCTGCCATCAGCAGACAGTTACATAAATGCATTTGCATAATGCTTTCAGGAAGACCTGCTGTGAATACAAAAGGCAGGAGACTGCGGATGCGAAATCCGAAATGAAAGCAATTAGAGGTCTCTGGGAACACTCACTCACTCACTCACTCACTCACTCACTCACTCAGAGGGTCAGGCAGCATCTATGGAGAGAGAGAGAGAGAGCGAGAGAGAGAGAGAGGAAAGTGGGAAAAGGTTCCAAAGAGTGCAAATTTGAGGACGGACACCGAGGAGTCAACCTGGAATAGGTTCCCGGGAAGGGTGGTTGAGACTAGGACACTGTCCATTTAACGACGACGACAACAACTTGCCTTTATGTAGCGCTGCTCACGCAGGATGGGGTCCCAGAGATCCTGAACGCTGCGCTCCTGAAACAAAATGTTAAGCTGCTAACGCGTGTTTAACAGCTTGTTGGTGCTGCGATGGGAGGGTCGGAGGACGGGTATTCTGAAAGGGTAAGATCAAATGATCAGGGGCCATCAGCTTAAAATAGTCACTGCTTCTCAGTTACACGCACTGGATTTGCCTGTACACAGTCACTACACTTTACACTAAATCCTGTGAAGTCCGTTTTGATGATATCTTAAGCCATTCTATCAGATGCGAGGATTATTTTTATTATTATTATTATTATTATTATTATTATTATTATTATTATTCTCAGGCAGACGCTCAGCGACCTGTACATTTTCTGCAGGGCACAGGATGAGTCTTGGGACAGAACAAATCTCTCTCACTATAATTAGCCGGTGTTCCCACAAAGAAGCCCCTGCTGGGCACTAAATAGGTCTGATTCATCTGGGAGCTTTCCTACAGTTTTGTTGTTCAACCTTGTTTTTAACACAAAAGATTCGCAAATGTATCTTCCAGAGAAGTCAGAATCCATAATTCGATGCGTTTGTATGTGTGTGTGCGTGTGTGCGCGTGTGTGTGTGTGTACATTTATGTGCGTATCTATGTGTCTGTGTGCGCATTTACCTCATGTGTGTATCTGTGAATGTGTCCGTCTGTATCCATGTGGGTCTGTGTATTTGTGTGTATACCCCAGCACCTTGGAACGTCCTCCCGGCGCTATACAAATGTAATCTTGTTCTTCTTCTTGTGTGTGTGCACCTTTGTGTGTGTGAGTGTACGTGTATGTGTATCTGTAAGTGTGAGTATATCTACATGTATATGAGTGTACCTGTATGTGTGTGTGAGTGTACTTGTGTGTATGTGAGCGTACCTGCGTATGTGAGTGTACCTGTCTGTGTGTGTGTGTGTGTGTGAGTATATTTATATATATATATGAGTGTACCTGTGCGTGTGAGTATATCTGTGTGAGTGTACTGGAGTAGGAGAGGGGGAGGGAGAGACAGAGTGAGGGAGGAACGGAGGAGAGCGTGAGCGAGGGAGAGCACTGTGTTTGCGTAATGCACAATAGGGCGAGTGAGGCGCATTCTGACAGATGGAAACGGGAAGAGAAGAATTGAGCGAACGGTTGCTCCTGCGTGAAGCCTCCTGTCCATTGGCTTGATGTCATTTTGATGTTATTTTGACGGTGGGAGAAGTAGGGAGGGGAGGGGAGGGGAGGAGGGTACAGGCAGGAAGCCTGGCCTCAGGCAGTGAGTGAAGCATCATTAAACTGCAAACTTATGCCAGAACAATTTACTAATTAATTTCCACTTGATCGACAATTCCATGTTTGCCCAAACAGCCTCTGGATGCCAGTAAGTAAGCTGCAGCTTCATAAATAGCTGCAGGCAGTTTGCTGAATGGGAGGCAGGGGGATGAGGCTGTATCTAAGGACACATTCACATTGAGACGGAGATGATTTCTTGCAAAAATATTTCCTCGGCGTAAAACCCCCTGTTTGATCATTTCATTTTTATGCTCTGAACACAATTTAATGGGGCTGTGCTTACATTAGCAGACTCTCCGAACGGACCTTCTGCCGTCTGCCTTCAAAGAGCTGGCGTTCGTTCACACCGACCAGCTCCCAGCCACATCTCAGCCTCGCCTCTTCGCCTCAGCCATCAGACCTGCAAACACACCACGCACGCGAGCGCGAGCGCGCGCGCGCACACCTGTGAACACTCACGCCTGTAAACACGCCAGCCGCACCGGTAAACACACCGCTCACACATGCAAACCCGCCGCCCATCACGTGTGAAGACACATGCCACACTTTTTGGAATATTCTTGACGTGTTCATTACCAATTTAACACACCGGTCTGGAAGAATGGATGTACTTGTTGTCAATCGATAATAAATAATTAGATAACTATTTGGGGAGGACAAGTTTGCGGGGCCGTGGGGAGAGAGCGGGGGAGTGGGCTTGATTTGGACAGCTCTTTTCAAACAGCCGGCACAGACAAGATGGGCCGAATGGCCTCCTTCTGTGCTGTATAATTCTATGATTTAGTCTTGTCTATCTAAAGCACATTGTTCATCCCCTTTCTGGTCTGTCTGTCCATGTCTCTGCCCCACACCTGCTAAGTTACCATGTCCAGGAGCCCTGCGTTATCTGTCTGTGTGTTAAATTGCTTGTTAGATACGGACTTCTTGTTCGTATACAGTAAATATGTGTTTATTCTGCTTGCTGCCCATCATATCTGTATCTCTCTTGTTCATTGTCAACTCCGGACAGCAGGACAGTGCGGTAGAGAGAATGAGTGAGGGAATGAACGAGAGGAAGAGGGAGTGAGAGAGAGAAATTAAAGGGAATTGAGACAGCCCAAGAGAACGAGAGTGAGTGAGAGAAGCTGAGAGAGACGCACAGTGATAGAGAATGAGAAGCAGAGAGAGAGAGAGAGAGAGAGAGAGAGTCAATAAGGGAGATGGAGAGATAATTAACCAGAAACAGACAGGTAGAGAGAGAGAAAGAGAGAGAGAGACAGAGTTCAAGAGTGCGAGTGAACGAAATGAAGAGATAGCGCGTGAGGGAGAACAAAAAAGTAAAAATTAATAATCTTGAATCATGTTTGATATAGCACCTTTCGTGTCAGGAGCAGGTCTCAAAGCGCTTCACCCAATTTAATATAAAGTGTAGTGACTGTATTTTGTAGGTGAATCTCAGCAGACAATTTGTGTGTCCCACAAATAGTCACGAAGCGACTGACCAATCTTATTGAATGAGAATGAGAGAAATCAAGAGAGAAAGAGGGGAAGAGCAAGTACAAAAAAAGAGGAAAAGAGTATGAGAGAGAATGAGTGAGTGAGTGAGTGAGTGAGTGAGTGAGTGTAATAAGTGAGCCAGAGTAAATGAGAGTGAAAGAGTGAGTGAGAGCAAGAGAGTAAAAGGGATAATTAAAGAGAGATCGAGTCAGAAAGCGGTTCAGAAGGAACGAGAAAGAGAGAGAGAGTAAAAGAGTGAAAGAGTGGTGATGGAGGAGATAAATATTAGGGATGGGCTGCTGAGTGTTTGATGTGAGCTGGGCTCTTTGCACAGAAAGTGCTGTGCTGTGCTGCCTGGCTGTCTTTAACACTGAATCATTTGATCCGATCAGAGGCTCCTGCTGCTCAGGCAGAGATAAAACACGCAGCTTTGCTCGGCTTCCCTCGCTTAATCAGCTCCACCATCGGCATTTAGCAGAGTTATTGCACTGTGCAGGCAGGAAGTTAGCGTAAAGGGGGTACAGAGTCAGTCCTGGTGAGTATGTGGGCGGCGGAGGTTTTGGATCAGCTGGATTTTGTTGGATGGTGTTTGCTGGGGAGACCGGCGAGGAGGGCACTTGAATGGTCCAGGCGGGAGGTGGTGAAATCATGGAGCGTTTCGGCTGGGTCCGGGGTAAAGGACAGCTGTGGGTTGCACCTGATGCCTAGGTTGCGTGCCGGTCGGTGAGTCTGAGGGACAGGTTGAGGAGGTCAGACGGGAGCCAAGGAGTGTGGGGTTTTGCCCACAAAAATGCACAGTCAATTCGCTTTGCAACGTATCCTGTGAAGCGCTTTGAGACGTCTCGAAGACGCGATGAGGCGATGTGTCAAACACAAGGGTTCTTCTTCCTCATTGTAAAGAATACATCTGCTCCCACAACACCAGAACATCCCAATCTGCAGGAGACTCTCTCAATCACTGACCCTTTAACGTGTTTCCCAGCGTGGGAGCGGGTGTGACATAACATTTTGGACCGGACAGCAATCTAATAATAATAATAACAATCCTAACATTTTATGAGGCGCCTATAACGTTCGAAAGTCTCGAAACACTCCACAGGAAATTGCTATAAAGTGTTGCGATTAATCTTGAATAATAATAATAATAACCCTTGCATTTGATACAGCGCCTCGTCGCGTCTTCGAGACGTCTCAAAGCGCTTGGCGGGAATATACAGGAACGCGAATCGACCGTGTATCCTGCGGGCGAGCTATAGATTTCCATTCGAACGTATAAAAAAAAAGGGGGCAGATCTGCGACCGGCCTGGCAAGGGTTAATAACTCCGAGGCTTTTCTTCCTCTCCTTCCCAGATAAAAGCGGAGCGATTGCGATGGGCTCAGCGATCGGTTGGTTATCCTTCAGGCTCCCAGAGGTGCTGGCAGAATACTGATAGGGACTGGCATGCATTATTCAGCGAGTGGAACTGAATAAAATGAGCAAGAGGCAGCCAGTACAGCCCGGGTATAATTAGCAAACTGCCACTTCTCACTGTCAGTCTTCACTCCCTGAGCACAGTGTAAACACACACAGCAAGCCACAAATCATCCCCCCCCCCCCCACCGCCTCCCTCTCTCTCACACACACACACACACACGCACACGCACACCAAGCAACACAAGCGGGGGAGCCAACAGCTCTCTCACACCTTTGAGTATCGCTGATGTCGAGCATCTTTTGATGGGATAAGACACCCAGTTCGAGCGAGAGAAGGCTCGGCGGGTGAGTTCGACTCTGTCCTCTCGTCCCTGGCCTTGCCCTTTTGAACGCCGGCCAGATTCACCCCTACGTGGGGGCTCACAAAATATCACGGCACAGAAATGGCCCTTACACCCATCAAGGCGAGACCAATCTTCCTCTACAATTGGAGCCAATGGCTTCTCCTGTTTGCTCCCCAAACCCTTTAATATATCCCCCCTCTTCAACTACCTCTCTGTATGACTCCCTGGAAGAAATAAACGATGGGCTCCACTTCCAAATGCAATTGGCTGCCGCGATCACCGACAAAATACATCGAGTCACTACACTTTACTGTGAAGCACATTGAGATATCTCTCGCCGTGACAAGTTGCTACATCAAATGCGACGATTATTATCTTATTATTGCTTTAACAACAATGACTCGCAATTTACGCAGTACCTTTCACACACGGCGCAAACGTTACGCGAACCACCCCAACCACAACAACAACAACGTTTTCAAACCAAAACAGAAGTCGCTGCGGATGGCGGCCTCCTAACTTGTTAAAGGTTTTCGAAACACAATCGGGTGTTTCATCGCTCAGAAGAGTGGAGTTAACGTTTATAAGTCCGCACGTGCGAATTGTGTACATGTCTTTGCACAGGTCACCGATCGAGATCCCGGTCATTTCTATGGAAACCCGCTTATTAACTGTATGGAAAGGACAATTATCTTAAAGTCTATAGTCTTGCCGTTCACACAAACGCAGCTCATTTAATCAGCAAACTAATGGTCCCACTCGTGTCTTCTGAATGCTAATTTGTTAATTGCTCTCATTAAATGGGTCAGTGTAACATCTCATTATAGAACCCACAACCAAGGCTGTCGAAAGGTCATACACAATTGCAACTGATCTTATTGTGGATGGAAAATTGCTTGACTGATGGAATTGAACATATCTCGAACATTCTAACGCCACCGTCATACGTGGGCTCCGGTTATAAACGTGTTCAGTGTGTGGAGTCCATCAAGGCTACACTCGTTCAGCTGATATATATTTATTGTTCAGTTGTGTCCCAGGTCCTTAGCTCAGCAGCCCAGCCCGCACCCATGCAAAGAGCCCCCGGACACTCAGTGAGGTACCTGAGGGCAACGAGGACCTCACCCTCGACCAAGTCAACACTTTGAGAACAGGATGTGAGGAGAAAGAGAAGGCACTGCTCTGTTTATTTGTGGGGGTAGGTGGCAGGGAAGCTGAGCAGTGTTTTGCTTGTGATGTGATGCATTTGTGCATTGGGTCTTGAGCCGACATGCACCGCTGAATCTCGTGTAAACAAAGCCGGGTTGCCAGGAGCTATGTATCCAGGCGAAGGTCCTTCAACAGCAGTCTCCCTGTGCTGCGAACATCCTAGGCTTCGGGGCTGGCACCAGCAGCAATGTACAGGTATCAAAGAAAATGTTTGTCAGGTGTATGTGTACGGCCAGCCCTGAATTGTCAGCTTGCAGGGGCCCTGTGGTGGGATTGAGTTATAAGCAGACTCCGTTCCTTTCCTCTGTTGTTTCTGTCCCGACCGAAATCCTGTCTGATCAATCGACAGAGCAGAAAGATGTTAAGTTATGGAGCACCAGATCGTTTCCCTGCAGTCTCCGCAGCATGTAAATAAGGCTGTGGCGGGTCAATCATCTCATATTAACAAAGCCGGGGAAGGCTTGAGACTGCATTGCTATTCCACCCTCCCTAACTCCCTGAGCAGCCACCACATAATAAGAATAATCCTTGCGTTTGATACAGCTCCTTATCACGTCTTCGAGACCTCTCAAAGCGCTTCACATTATATACTGCAAAGTGAAGTGACTGTGTATTTTGTGGACGAAATGCGGGCAGCCCATTGCGCACGGCAGCGTCCCCACAAACAGCCGTGGATTGGGTGCCCAAGTTATTAATTTTTCTTGTTGTTGTTGAAAGGATTATTAACCCCAGAAAGCAATCCGCCAACCGGATTACTCTGGGGGAAAAGGTTCACCTCTTACCAGAGGTTAACCTCAACCCCTTCCTGGGATCAAACCCCCTGATCGGAGACAGGACATTCCCCAAGGTCTCTCTTTCTCACTCATCTCCGCATGGATTCAATCGAGTTTGGTTCATTACTAATTTGCATTTATATAGCACCCTTCACCGGGGGCAGAGTCTCGGAGAAGCTGGGAGCAAATTTGAGGGTAATCAACTCACCAAGGGCTTAAGCGTGACTGTGTGATTAAGAGATCGGGTGTGGGGGTGGGGGGGGGAGTCCTAAAACAGATCACTTTTGAATGGGGGGGGGTGGTCTTTTGTACTAGTCACCCAAAATAAGCGACACTAACCTTTTTAAATTGCTCGCCTGCGCTGGCTTTATAGTTTCGAACATGTCAAATGCTGCTCGGCAGACAGGATTGCGAGCGCACTCAATCTCTCCAGGATCATTGTGGATCTGAGCGAGTTGTTTTTTTTTTTTTTGACGGGACTTTACGCATCTTCGAGAAGGAGCGATCACCTTCACAGGCTGTGACCACCAAGTGTTGAGAACTCACGAAGAACGGCTGCCACATTTGGAAACGTTGATTCCGTCAAGCGATTCTGTTTCATACACTTAAGCATCTCTCGTGGGGTTACCTCACACTCATTATACCATATGAAATCCAGAAAGCGCACAAATTCATCAACACCTTGTGCATCAAAACCTTTTTTTTTTCAGCTCAGCTCCAAGAAGATGATCTCTGTAGCTGCGAGACATGTGGCTCAGGCTTCTCCGCACTGTCTTTTGTCTTCTCATCTTCGCATCCTTCGCTCTTTATCTCTCTCTCTCCCTGCGCTGCCTCTCACAAGGTCATACGAGCAAGGTGTGGAGATCCACGGGGTGATAGACCCCCCCCCCCCCCGCTCACCCCTCAGCAGGGAAGTGAAGGGCGTCAATCGTATCCGCTAAGTCGCCCGCAGCGGACAGGGGTAGGGGGACTCAGCGTGGGCAATCCCGGGCGCTGCCAGTGCAGAGGTGCAGCGACCTGGGTAAGAAGGGACGACCCATTCACCTGGCAACGCGCTGGTGCCAGTGCCGACGAGGAACGAAGCGGATGAAAGACCTTATCGGATGAAACGAATCGTACTCAAACTGTGGACAGAAACACAGAGAACGAGACAGACAGACAGACAGACAGACAGCAGACAGACAGAGACTGAGACATACACGCATAGAGTGAGAGAGACTCACAGATAGAGTGAGAGAGTGAGAGACAGAGAGAAAGACTGGGATTCTAGCCTCGGAGACAAGCTTCTCAATGCTGTATTTGCCGTTGTATTTGGATAACAGCAAATGAAATCTTAATAATGTCAATAATCCTTGTGTTCAATAGACCACTGATAACGACAAAACACCTCAAAGGATTGTTGTTAACAGCAAATGCAAGTTGCTGCATTTATACAACGCCCATCAAGCCGGACAGCGTCTCGGAGCGTTTTTAAGTGTAGTGACTGTGTATTCACAGACAAAAGCGGCAGCAATTTGCGCACAGCAAAGTCCCACGCGCAGCCATGAACTAACTGAATGACCAATTTATCGGTGCGAATCATCAAAAATCGGACAGGAAAGATCGTGAGGAAGAGTGTAGCTTCTGGAAAGGGGAGTGAGCAGACGGGAGAGACCAGGCTCTGGGAGCGCAGGAAAAGCAAACAGACATGAGGGGCCTACAGCCTGGTCTCCCTCCTAACTGCACCTGGTGAAGCAGGGTCACAGTGATCTGGAGATCCTCAAACACATGTGGATCAGAGGGATTCTACCAGGAAATGTAGACAGATTAAAGCCAGACATTTGGACACATAACTCAGTTTGCTACTTTGGATGATTTTTTAGACACTTGATTAAGCCGATTACTCATTCGATGTGGACAGCCTTAACCAGAGCCAAACTCCAGCGGCAACAACCAAGGAATGATCTGGTGATCTGCCAACAGTCACCTTGACCACTCGGACACAGGTTTGGGTGACCACTGGCCAGACTAGAGAGAGGAGGATTTTCTCCAATGTTCTCAGGAAGGGAGGGTCCACAGTTTGGCATTCAGTTCCTTTACATCAATCGCGGCAACAAAAGGGCGTAGATTTAAGATAATCACAAAAGGAATTAAAGGGGAGGTTAGAAATAGTGTCTTCATACAGAGGGTGGAATTCCAATGTGGACTTCTCTGCCACAAACCAATGTCGGCATAAACTACAGTCAAACCTGTTAAAGCAACCACCTCTAATCAGCAACCACCTAGTGTCGACAACCACCCTGGAACAGCACCCGACTGATTTTCCATAATAAACCACTTCTATTGAGCAACTACCTGAGTTGGGTGGGTGAGGCTGTGTATTGGGTGAGGCTGCGTATTGGGTGAGGCTGCGTATTGGGTGAGGCTGCGTATTGGGTGAGGCTGCGTATTGGGTGAGGCTGCGTATTGGGTGAGGCTGCGTATTGGGTGAGGCTGTGGGAGTTGGCAGACACCCTGCAGTTTAATGATTTCTGCATAGTCACGCTCCTTGCCCGAGTCAGACTGATTTCACTTGACTATAATTGCTTCCTGGGCAGCAGATAAAGCTATCTACCTCATCCAATTAAACCCCATTGTCACACTTGAGCAGCGAGTTACTATCAGCCCTCAATTATCCCGTCTCTCAGACCTTCTAATGACTGAATAAATTTGCTGCAATTTTAGAATCATTATATGGTCGCAGCTTGGCAGAGTCAGGGAGTCTGTCGACGGCCAGGGCTCACCCTGAGCTTCTCACTAACCTCGGTCGGTGGCTCGCTTTCCTCCTCTCCTCCCCTGAGCTTCACACGGGAGGCTTGAACCCACTATTCTTCCCTGTGGAGGAGCAGGTCCAGCAGGGTGTCTGTTCAGAGGGTAGACAGCAGCGGAAAAGTGGTGCAATTGATGGAAAATAGAAGAAAAATGGGCCAAGGGCAAGGAGATGGCTGAGAGCTTATTAATGATATGATAATAATCCTCACAATTTGATATAGCGTCTTAACACATCGTCGAGACACCTCAAAGCCCTTCACAGGATTCACTGTGAAGTGCGGTGACTGGGTATTTGCAGAAAAATGCGGCAGCCAATTTGTGGACAGCGACGTCCCACAAACAGCTGTGAAGCGAACGACCGATTTTATTTGGGGGTTTGTTGGCCAGGAGGCCGGAGGACATTGATTCTCTTTTCGAACAGTGCCATGGGATCTTTAACGTCCACCTGAACAGGCAAATGGGGTTTATTTAACCTCAGTTTAACGTCTCATCTGAGGGTTGCGTCTCCAACAATGCAAGGCTCCCTCTGCACTGCGTTGGAGTGTCAAGTTAGACTGTACGGGTTCCAAGTCCCGATGCAGGGCTCGAACCCACAAGCATCTGACTCAGAGGAGAGAGTGCCACTGAGTGAATCGAGCTGACGTGTCCAGGGCAAGAACAGTGCTGCAGAATATCGGGCTCTGTCTCTGGAGCCCTTTAGGCCGGTGCGATAGAGTTACAGAGTGCCACATTAGCGCAGGTCTGGCCTCGGCTCTTCTGAATGGATGAGCTGCAGTCATTCTGTTTAATGAAATCTAGGTTCGCATTAAGCTGGCCCGGGTTGAACAGAGAGCAGCTACTAACAGATTCATTAAACGCACTCCACAGCAGCTATAAAAAATCAATTTATTTCAGCAGGCGGCTGAGTGAGCAGCGAGAGGGCAGCCCACAGCCACTCAAACTTCAAGCAACATGCCAGTGCATTCCATCAGCTAGCCCAATTGTTCAGGAAATCTTCCTGATTACCATTCCAAGTGAGAATTTTATTAAAGCCTGACTGAACGGTTTAAAGCAGGACACCGTCGCAGCCCTCATCTCAGCCCGGGATCAAAGCCGCCTCATGCATTTATACTCCACAGAAAGCAGCACCTAAACAAGGAGCAAAATGCGATTAGACCCAGCTGGGCGGGATAGAATGGAATGAGCTGTAGGTGCGTTTCCAGGATAAGACTCAAGGAACACACAGAGAGAGAGAGAGAGAGACACAAGGGTACGGTCCAGTTACTTACCCAATGAATACATTAACTATATTTAATTTAATGAATCCCTATAATTAATCCTTCGGTTTGATATCGCACTTTACCACGTTGTCAAAGCATCTCAAAGCGTTCCCGTAGAGTGCAGTGACCGTGTGTTTTTTCAGCCAATGCGGTCGCCAATTTGCGCACGGAAAGATGCCCACAAATAGAAGCAAAGCGAATGACCCATTTTATCTGCGGGACTGTTGACCGGGAAAGAGAAAGTTCCTAATCTTCTCCAATAGTGGCATGGGATCTTTAACATCCACCTGAACGGATAGATGGGGCCTTGGTTCAACAGCAACTCCAACAATGCAGTGCAACACATTCCCCTCTCTCCCCGGACTGTGAGTTCAAAGTCACATTAACTTCTAAATTGGAGTTGGTGAGCATTAACAATAATCTTTTGAATGACCCATCAGCAGCCAACTTTCTCCTCTCATCAGCCAGTCGCTGGCACTGATAAACGCTCACACAGAGAGGAAAGGACTGAGTTTGTGTTTGATCCACAATGGGGTCTGACCACAACTGATTCAGGGAAGTTCTCCTTAAAACTGTCCCTTCACTCCCCAGGATCGTGACCATTAGTCACAGCTCCTCACTGACACATCCTCACAGCACAATCCAATCCTTACATCACTTCAAAAGCTAAGCCACAGTAACAAGTAGCCACATTGCAGGTGGGGTGGGGGGTGGGGGTGAGGATAGTAATGGAGAGAGTACAGCGTAGATTTACTAGGATGTTACCAGGGATGATGGATACAGCTACCTGAACAGAAGGGACAGGATGGAGCGTTTCTCTCTGAAGATGAGACGAATTGAGAGGGAACCTGATGGAGGCATTTAAAATTATGAAAGGATTTGATCAAGTGGCTATAAATAGGTTGTTTCCACTCGTTGGTGATTCCAAAAGCAGAGGGCGTAATGTGAGACAGCCAGCGGTGGATCTAGAAGGGAATTTAGGAGGAAGCTCTTTACCTAGAGGGTGGTGAGATTGTGGAACTCACTGCCCGAACCTGTGATTGCCAGGAAGGGTGGTTGACCAGAAAACTGTACGGTTAACAACAACAACGTGCATTTATACAGCGCCCTTCACGTGCGATTGCGTCCCGGAGCGCTTCAACTATCACTTCCGTAAATATAAATACATCATTCGGTGCGAAATGTAAATTACGTTCAGCGCGAAGCAGTATCGCTTGGGGTTAGGAGGTGGGGAGATTATGTGGTGTTGGTCGGGAATGATGTGGTGTCGTTGGAGATTGTGTGTCCGTCTACGTGCTGTTGCTTGGGATGATGACGGGTTTTTAATGCTCTGTGACCTGGCTGTACCTCTGCACCAGGTGATCTGTGCCGGTGGCAGCAATGTGGCACTGGGCTCCCCTATTGCCTGCTCTGCTCTCGGCGTAAAGTGATCTCAGAGGCACCGTAACATTTTATTGCAGGACTTTGGCATTTGTGTGGCCTGTTCTCTCTGGGCCTAATTCAATTACAGATTTACAGGCAATGCAACTGTCTATATAACAGAGGGAGAGAGGAAGGCAGGCAGCGCTTAATAGGGCTTTAAATATCCCTGTGTCTTTAATAAACTACTGCTGTAGAGCAGGTATCGGCCATACCCAGCTACATGCATCATTAGCCAACAAGCACTGTTAAACAATCAAACATTTTAATGAACCATTTTACATTAACAACTGTATAAAAGTGCTTTTATCTAAGAGTCCTCGGAACTCGGTGATAACAACTTTCACACACACACACACACGTACTTCTTGCACACGCTCTCCCCACGCGCGCACACACACACACACACTCCCTGTGCCGCACTCTCTTCACACACACACACACACTCTCCCCGCGCACACACTCGCTGCTCGCACACATTCCCTCCACACGCACTCTCCCACCCACACATACTCCCTGCGCGCACACTCTCCTCTCATGCACGTTCTCTGCACGCACATATTCCTTTCGCAGGCATTCACTGCGCACCTGCACTTCTAACGCACTACCTGTGGACACCCTCTTCCAGCCCCCCCCCCCTCCCCCCCCACACTCTCCCCTCGCACTCACACTCCCCACACACAGTGTGTGTGCCCGAGTGTGCGTTCACCGGAAGCGAACTTGTGTAAGGTTGAGGGAGGGAGCTCCTGTGCGCCTCCTACTGTCTGGTTTGGGGGTGGCAGTGCACAGGACTTGGGAAGCCCAAACGGGGGGGGGGGGGGAAAGAAAAATCCAACAAAAAGAGTCTAAACCACCAACCCAAATGGTTACCACGGCAACAGAAAATATGTAACTCGAAAAGGATATAGAACAGCACAAATTGTGGGCAATTATATATTTAAAGTAATTAAATATTTATTTGCATAATTAAGCATTAAAAAATAATGACATTCTTAAGTAGATAACTGATCCAGCGACGGAGAGAACTGGGTTAGTGTAAAACCCACCTACCAGCGTAGGAACAGGAAGAGGCCATTCAACCCATCCAGCCTGTTCCACCCATTTATTAGATCTTTTATCAGATTTAACGCCATTTAATGGTTTAACGTCTCATCTGAAGGATGATGGCACCTCCGACATTGCACACACGCACCCCCAGCGCTGCACTGGAGTGTCAGCCTAGATTATGAGCTCAAAGTCCTGATAAAGGACTTGAACCCACGACGTTTTGATTCAGAGGAGAGAGTGGCCTGACTGAGCCAGGACGTTGATTGTTTTGGAAACCTGCAGCTAGATTTTAACAATTTATGGATTCGGACTGCTTTCCCAAGGGGCAAAGATATCTTTAGCAACCCCGCACCCCACCCACCTCCCCGCACCACCCCCGAACCTCTTTCGCTGTTCACCACAAACCCACCTCGCTGCTGGGTGCTGGACTTCATTCAACTCGGAACCTGGAATGAGAATTGTTTGGACGTGTGCCTTGTGTACCACGAGCCTGACCTGAATTGGGACCTCGCTGTCCTTGAAGAGAGCTGAAAACAACCAGAGCCCTTCGCCCGCTTCTAAACACAGTCCCTCAGGACGCTATTAGTGGTCACCACAAGCCCCAGATACCGATACGAATCAACAATAAGGACTGTATGGGACTGAATGCATCTCAGTCATGTGTTCACTTACTCCCTCCCCACCTTCAAATTCCACCTAAAGACCTTCCTTTTTGATCGTACTTTCGGTCACATCCCCCCCTCGACCTCCCTCTCCTACTTTGGCTATGACTGTGGCTGGAACGTGCTCTCATTTCCCCGGAATAACCATCACGTGACTGAGTTTATATAACAACAACGGACAGCACAAAACAAACAGCAGCGGTTTGTCGAGACACTGCTGTCCTGAGGACAAGTGGCCAAAAGTTAGAACATTTCCTGAGGTTTGTTCTGCTTGTCCGAAAAATTAACCTGCACGGAAAGAGAAGGAAATGCGATGTGACGGGGAAAGGCAGCGAGAGTTGACTCATTGCAGGCCTGACTCCCAGCCGTCCAGCTCTGCTCTCCGCACCTCACTCAGCGCCTCGCTGTTCCCCACGCCTTCACTTCCCTCCCCGCGCTCTTCTCCACGAAGTGTCAGCTGAACAGTCTCCATGTGAGGAGAGGAAGGAAGGAAGGAAGGAAGGAGAGAGAGAGAGAGAGAGAGAAAGAGATCGCACATCTCATTGAACTGTTACCATCCTTTGTAAATGTACAAGACTGGGTGGTACTTAATCATCCTGTTGAAACTGATCCCTTAACAGCGCATCAAAAAGAATTAACAGGAGTCTTTGTGTTGGAGCGGGGAAGGTTGAAGGTGATATGATAGAGGTGTTTAAAATAAAGCAGGGGGCTGAGACAATAAATGGTGGTAAGTGTTTCGAGGACAAGAGGGTGTGCATTTAAGATTACAACCGCGAATGTCAAAGAGGAATTAGGACGGGTTTCTCTTTCAAAGGATTACCAGAGGGTGCGATGATTGGCCAGAGGAGAGTATTGGAACAAAGTGGGCTTTAAAGGATAATTAGATAAACAAATGCAGAGCGGGGTAAGAGGGGTTGGAGGAAAAGAGCAGGCAATAGGGGATTAAGAGAGGTGGCTGCATTTGGGCAAACACCAATATTATTATAAGGGGTCAAATGACATTCCACTGTCTCTGGATTTCTGTCATTCTGTGGGTTGGACTTGAGCAATAATAATAATAATAATAATAATAATAATCCTCGCATTTGATACAGCGCCTGATCACGTCTAATGAGCATCAAAGAATATACTGTAAAGTGTATTAATAATAATCCTTGCATTTGACCGAGCACCTTAGCGAAGACGTGAAAAGCGCTATATCAAATGCAAAGTTTATTATTATTATTATTATTATCTTCGAGACGTCTCAAAGAGCTCAACACAGTATGCTGTAAAGTGTAGTGACTGTGTATTTTGAGGGAGAAATACTATGTCATGCTACGAAAGGACAGGGGAATGGGATTGGTTGTAGAGAGCTCCAGTGAGTGAGTTCACAATGGTCTCTTTCTGGGGTCCAAACTTTAGATGAAAGGATCTGTAAGAGAAGAGAGAGAGCAGAGGATCTGTAACAGAAAGGATATGTGGTATAACGCTACTTACACTGAGCACGGACATTGCATTACTCTTTCTGTTTCACTCCGACACATGTTGCAGGCTTGACAGGTTGGAAATAAGGACCTGTTTGGTGGCCCAATATCACACGCGAAATGGAGTGAACTGCCGGGTTTAGAGAACAAGTGCTGTCTCTCTCCCCGGCTCGACCTCAAACTCCTCCACTGTGGGACACTAGCCCATGCGAAGTGGGCTATATAAATGCAAGTTGTTGTTGGTGAAGCCATTAACTGGAGTCAAGCAGCTCATTCGGACTGTATCTCAAAGGCTCTGCTAACCTCTTTAGTATATTGATACTATTCGTACCAATTATAAAGCTTAAATACACTCAGCATCATAAATCAAAGCGATTGGATGTATCCCACTATTTAGTATAGATCTCAAACAGGTTATAATGAAACACATCTTGTAAATAAAGTCAATAAACTTATGTCCAATAATACAGGGGCTTAGCATCATTTCATTAATAAACTGTGGAACATATTTAATTAACATTCAGAATAATTAACAGAATTGCCCTGTTAATAGGTCTCTGTGCCTCACATGGTATCATTGAAATCATGTAACTAACATTTCACTAACTAAATATAAAATAAATTTAAATGATGTGGCATTATAATTAATACAATTAAAAGTACATCAAGCAATAGCGTATTCATACTTACATTTCACTAATAATTAGATCTAAAATTATACTACTTAAATGTACGCAATTTAAGCAGAAATAAGTTAAATTGTAGATATACCATCTATGCAGTTCTTAAGACTATATAAAAATGTGGGTGAATTACCCTCTACATCTAACCTCACAATTCAGTGATTTGATGTTTCAGCAGTGAGTTACGATGACTGGAAGAAAAGGTACACAGAAAAGAGCAGGACATAGATACACTTAATCCACATATACATCAATGTTCACATGTAGCCCCAGGCATGTGCACACACGCAGCCATGCGTACATCTAATGCAAGCACACGCGGACGCAAACACATGCATCCCACGTACAGATACGGTGACCGTCATTATACAACAGATTAGATATTACAGTGAGGGGTGTATCAGAGTGTTATAGTGAGTGTGTGTGTGAGGGGGATATGAGGGGAATTGGATCTCGGGATGATGTGGATGATGGCCCTGTGTATTATACGGTTTGATGTACTTTAAAAGGACGGTACAGACTGTGGCTCAGGTAGAGTGGTAACTGGAGAGAGGACACAGGTCCACGCTCCAGAGTATAAGGAATGTGCCCCCATATTGCACTGATGCTGAGTTTCACCCTTTAGACGGTGAAGCCAGCACCTACTGACTTCCACACACAGTCAGCCCGAACTCCTCACACGCGTTCTCCACCGGTACCGGATACCAAATCATCAGCTAGACAACAGGAGAGACGAAACCCAGTCAGGAGCTTATCTCTCACAGCCCACACGTCTGGGAAGCCACCCTGTGTGAGGAGCGCTGTGCAAATGCAAGTTGCTGTTGTGTCTCATTGTGCGTCTCACTCTATGTCTCTCTGTGTCTGGCTCTGTGTCTCTCTGTGTCTGTCTCTGTGTCTCTCTGTGTCTGGCTCTGTGTCTCTCTGTGTCTGGCTCTGTGTCTGACTCTGTGTCTCTCTGTGTCTGACTCTGTGTCTCTCTGTGTCTGGCTCTGTGTCTCTCTGTGTCTGGCTCTGTGTCTCTCTGTGTCTGGCTCTGTGTCTCTCTGTGTCTGGCTCTGTGTCTGTCTGTGTCTGGCTCTGTGTCTCTCTGTGTCTGGCTCTGTGTCTCTCTGTGTCTGGCTCTGTGTCTCTCTGTGTCTGGCTCTGTGTCTCTCTGTGTCTGGCTCTGTGTCTCTCTGTGTCTCTCTGTGTCTGGCTCTGTGTCTCTCTGTGTCTGGCTCTGTGTCTCTCTGTGTCTGTCTCTGTGTCTCTCTGTGTCTGGCTCTGTGTCTCTCTGTGTCTCGCTCTGTGGTTCGCTCTGTCCTCTGCAATTCCCCAGCCCTTTGTCTCATTGGCTCGAGCAGCACATTGCAGGTGATGTCTGGAAGCAGACACACGCAACATGGCCTGAGTGCCTCTGAACAAGCGGAATCCCAATTAAAGCAGGGAACTTTCCATGACTCCCACAAGACTCCATCCACCCAAGTTATTCATTATTAATGGCCCCTCGGCTTTGTTTGGCTTCTGATTACAATTAATATTTATAAGTTAATCTGCAATTGGAAGTTTCACTGTCACAGTAACTGGTGCCTAGCGTTCATTAGAGTGAGGAGACTGAAGGCAGTATCATGCTCATTGGGTTGGATCAAGTGTGCTAATAGCCCAAGTAAAAGCAATTAAGACAATTAACCACGCAGACATATGCTGCTCAATTTCCTTGATTTAACGGCCTATTGCTTCTGTAAGTTTCACACACAGCTTTCCATTATTCATTCGCTGCTGACTCACGGTATTCCAATAATTTCCCACATTTTTCCGTCTCTCACTCTCTCCCTCCCCATTCAGTCAGGATCTTTCTGGTGTGGGCTCCTGCAATGTGTGCACACGTGTGCATGCGTGTGTGCGTACGTAAGCTTCCTTGCTCCACACGCCTCTGTTTACCTAGCAGTAAGTAGGAACCCAGTTGTTAGTCGATCGGCGGATCGCTTTTTGCCGAGGATAATAATTCCTTCCAAGAAAAAATAATAATAATAGATGGGTCACTCGACTGTTTGTGGGTCGGCGCTGTGCGCAATCGGCTGCTGCGTTTCGCCCACAAAATATACAGTCAATTCACTTTACAGCATATCCTGTGAAGCGCTTTGAGACGTCTCGAAGACGTGACAAGGCGCTGTATCAAATGCAAGGATTATTATTGCTATTATCGTACCTCAGAACCAGCCCAGCTCCGAGGAGACCCCACTCACCTCCTCCCCAAGGAGGGCAGTCACCAGTTGGTCACCCACCATCGGTCATTCATTCTCGGTCACTTGACTCCTGAGCAACACAATCAGGAGAGGAGGAACGGGTGAAATATCGAAGGGGAGAAAAAACTCTTTGACAGAAACATTGGAAAGTGACAGCACTTGGACAGCTGGAGATGTGAGGAGGTTTCCTTAGTGGAGAAAACAGATGGAGATGTAACAAACTATATATATATAGATAAACAAAAGTTTTTGAGTAGGGAATCTCCTCCCAACTCACAGGAAAAACTGTCTTCCAAACACTGATCATTTGCGCTTGTTAATTCTATTCAGCAATCAATATTCTGCTGCGTCTGGAGGTCACACACACTGCGATAGTCTGACTGGTCGATTCCATCTAATCTGCAGTCTGTATCCTCAGGGACCGAGCGAGCGAGCTCCGCAAGAGAGGGCCGTGCCTCAGTGACATATTTTGGGATGTCTCGCCCGCAAAATACGCAGTCGATTCACTTCACGGTACATTCTGATAAGGCGCTGTATCAAAAATGCATGGGTTGTCCTCTGTGGCGGAGACAGTCCTCAGGCTCATTACTTAGTGTCAGGAAATTCCAATCGCTTTCCAGGAACGATCTCAACCGCAAAACGCTCCCATTTAAACCAAGGATAATCTCAGAGCTTGCCCCGATGTTTGTGTGTGTGTGTGTGTGTGTGTGTGTGTGTGCTGCCCATGAGGTGCCAGCCTGGCTCAGTCTGTCGCTAGCTCACCTCTGGGTCAGAAGGTTGCAGTAGGTTCAAGCCTCACGTTGGCGACTGAGCTCAGAGCACTCAGATTTGCCGACCGTCTCCTCCCTCTCCCACCCCCACCCTCCCCCACCCCAGGCTCGATGTCAGTCTCCCCCACCGTGTAGCTCTCTGGGACGCAACCCCGCTTGAAGGGAGCTGTACAAATACATGTTGTTGTTGTTGTTGTTGTTGTGGCAGACAGTCAAAGGGTCCGTCCTTCAGAGGACAGTTTGACATCAAGGTCCTTCTGCAAAATGATGGCAGATCTCCCCTGGTGTCCTGGCCGAATGCCTTTCAAAATAAATTGATCGTTCGGTGGTGGTGGGAGCTCGCTGTGCTTGCCAAACCGCTGATGATGTGAAATGCTTCGGGAGGTAAAGGTTTTCATTGCTTTTTTACGCGACCAAAGGATTTCAGGACGGACGCTTAGTGCGGTGTGGAATCACCCATCCCTGTGTCACTGATGGCTGGTAGGGGTGAGGGGGGTTGCTTGGTTAGAGGTGGCCATGAGTGGAGAGATGGCTGGGAGATGGCTGGGAGAGGTGGTGGGTGGGGGGAAAAGAGAAATGGCTGGGGAGGAGCAGGGAGAGATTGCAGCGGGGAGAGATAGCTGGGGGGAGGAGAGGTTTTAGGGGCAACGGATGGGCTGGGTGGGAGATGGAGGAGGGGAGGGAGAAAGATGGCGGGGGGGAAGAGATGGGTGCGAAGGGTTGGTGAAGAGATGGGCGAGGGGTGGGAGTGGGGGAAATGGCAGAGGGAAAGAGATGATGTGGAGACGGGGGCGGGGGGGGGGGGGAGAAAGTAAAGCAGAGGAATCACTCATCCTTGCTCTGGAGCACCTCCGTGTGGCCGGCCATTGAGCAACAGGAAACCGATGGTCCACTCTCGGCCCGCTCATATCGCTCGTCCGAGGGCCTCAAGTTCTGCCTAGCCTTAGCCCGCGCGACCGTTTAATCTTCACACCTAAGATCACACGGAAGGAATTGTTGAGAATTCTTGACTTCCACCTTAATTATCCAGACCTGGGGAATACCGATTCTGAACTAAGACGCGAGCTGTTGCACAATCCTGTACGACGGTAAGGTTTTACAAACCAAATGGGCTCACAGGCTGAGGCCAGGTGGAATTTCGGGTCTGGCGCCTCGAAGTCCCTCATGTTTGGAGGAGAAAAGATCAGAGCTTTACACAGAGAGCGATGCCTCTTAATTCTCACTTGCGGTGAAGTGAACTACAACAACAACAACTTGCCTTTATACAGCCCCCCACCTCCCATTTCACGTGGGGTAGGGCGCCTAGAACTACAGCGAAGCGAGTGAGAACGGGAGTTGTTTTTTATGCAGGGGACACCAGCACAACAACAACAAATTGCATTTGTAAAGCTCCCTTCATGTCGGGAGGTCATCCCAAGGCACTGGACAGTCAGAGATCACTCATCACGCACGGATAAGGGAACGGTTGCTTCAGGCCTGTGACTGGCGTCTGGTAGAACCTGCAGCCAGTCACTTCACAGGTGAGCAGACATTGCTGCTCAGTGCTCTCAGACAACGGGGTAATTACCCAATCAGCCCGTACTGTTGTCCTGTTAACGTTTGCTGTTCCTGGGGCAGCGACTGTCATTAAGACGAAGAGCTTGGGAGCGGAGGACTGGAGCCTGAGCCAACACTTAACAAGTGGAGCATTGATTGCCACCTCCTTCAAAGTGTTCTGCACATTACTGACTGCACTTCAAAAGGACTTGGGAAAGTGCCACTGATGTATACAGCACTGGGCATCCTCCCCTCTTCCCTGCTGTTCGCTGTAGCCCTGTCTCTCCTCACACTCCACATTATCTCTCTCTCTCATCCTCTCTGATCTACTGTGTCTCTCTTGTGATTTTTCTGTTCCTTTGTCCCATCTCCGCTCTCTCAGCTATGGTGCCAATCTCACTACCTCCTCCTCCTCTGCCTCTCACACTCCTGTAACCAGTTATTTCTTACACACACTCACTCTCATTCACTCACACACACACACACACACACTGTCACACACATACATACAAACGCTCTCTCTCACACACACTTGTTATCTCACACACGCACAAAAGCTCTCTCTCAAATACCCATTCATCCAAACTCACGCACGCACACGTACACACACACACACCGCACACTTACTCACACACTCTGTCAATCTATCACTGTCTGGTCTGCAGCTGTTGGAACACAAAGCTCAGTGATAATTAGTTATCGATCTCCTCGCTCCCTGTACTGAATGCTGGACCAGTCTGGTCGGTGTAACGTGGCGGGCTGGTCTGGGCTGTGTACCTGGCACCTCCAAAAATGCAATACGTCCCCAGCCCTGAATTGGAGAGTCACCTTAGACTGTGATTTCCAAGCCCGCAACCTTCTGACTCAGAGGAAAGTGCCACCAAACGAGGCAGGCTGACGCACTGAATGACCAATTCAATCTGGAGGTTTGTTGGCCTGGACACTTGGCCCCAAAATAACTCTCGTCTCCTTTCCAACAGCGCTATGAGATCTTTCAGTCACTATTATAAATGTAGATTCTATCAGATCTTTAATGACCACCTCACAAACAGCCAGACGGGACTTTGGTTGAGGGTCTAAATGAGAAAGACAATACCTCCAAATGTAGCCCTGGTGTCAGCCAGGCTGTGAGCTCCGTATCCCAACGTAGGTCTTGAAACTCATAGCCTTACAACCCAGAGGAAAAAACATGTCCAACTAAGTCAACCTGACAACAATACTGACACACGCATTACATTGCACCGTGACGCTGAACTGGACTGTGAGTTGTAAGCACTCCGAGACACTGCCCCGCAGGGGCGCGATATAAATGCAAGTTGTTGTTGTTGTACATCAACATTCGATTCGAGAACAACTTTTAAGAGAGAAGTAGATAATTATTTGGGGAGGACAAGTTTGCCAGGGCTATGGGGAGAGAGCGGGGGGGTGGGATTGATTTGGACAGCTCTTTTCAAAGACATGATGGGCCGAATGGCCTCCTTCTGTGCTGTATAATTCTACGATTCTATGATCAGAGAGGAAGAGTGATTTTACATACCAAGACCACAATGTGTTATCCTGCATTGTCGGTGTTCTGTGTATGTTAAGTTGTCTGACCCTCCTCTTTGCTGCACAGAAAAACAAACCTAACATAGTTTTTAAAACACAGTTGAAGTGAGTTGAATCTCAGTGATACCGAGGAGCGATACATAATGACTCGGATGGGAAGCTGCGTTGCGGACTGAAGGTTATCTGGTTGTATTTCACATCTCTCTCCCTCCCTCCCCCCCCCACCCCCACTCGTCTGCCTGTCCACCCGTCCGGGCTGTTTTTCTTTAATATGGTGTAAATCTAAAAGATAGATCTCACAAAGCATTCTCCTGAGAGGGTGCAGGGCTGCTTCTAGCTTTATTCAGTATAGATCTGTGTCCACTGAGCCAAAAGCCAAGGTCACTGAGGTTGTTTCCCCGACACTGGGCTTTGTGAAAGAGCTCTGGAAAGGAGCCCAGCTGGTTGGACAGCTATCCCACAATGCCAGCGAGCGAGGAGATAAGGGACAGGGAGCACGTGAGCGGAATACAGCTCAACTACGGCTGCAGAGAAGCCTTGTTCTGTTCTAAAGATGAAGTCGGCTTAGGAGAAGGGGAGCCAGATAAGGACACCAAGCAATAAAGCCACTATAATGTGAAGAAAGCAGCGTGAAGTGGTTAGATTTTTGAGGATAAAAGATAATTTTTTACTTCCATTAAAAAAATAAAAGCCACTTGCTGAGACCCAGCTGAAGCACTGACTGTTTCACATCAAAAAAAAAACCCTGCGATTTATTATATATATATATATATAAAAAAATATATAAAAGAATTTTTTTCTCTGGCATTATGCAAACTTTTATCTTTAAAAACAATCCCTTATCACCATGCGCCAGCCTTTTCAGAACTGTTTCTGCTATTGTTAAACTGACTGTTTTAAAAGCAGCTCCAGCCACGGCTGTGTGAAAATGTTCTCTCATTTCCTATACAAAAGTTCGGTCACTTATCCTTGCCTCGCTACCTGTTCATTCCAGGCAGCTGTATCGGATTCTGTTTCCTGCTTTTCAGACGTTGTGGGTGAAAAATGCCTGCGTGTTGTTTTAATGCAGTGACACTGTGGATTTTACTTGGTCTGACCCGTGTAGAAACCCATCACCGTGTTTAAGAGTAGCCAAACCAGATTGAGGGTTCCACGTACGTACGTCACTTACACACGGAAATCACAAAACACACAGTCACTGAACTTTACACTAAATCCTGTGAAGCGCTTTGGGGTGTCCTCCTGACATGAAAGGTGCTATGATAAATACAAGGAGTATTATTATTATTATTATTATTATTATTATTATTATTATTATTACCAGCCCTGACTTACTTCTTAAACCACCCGTCTAACAACTTATTGATCTACCCATTTTTATGCCAAACACGGCTATGACATCTCCACTTGTGGTGAGAGAAGACATGCCTTGCTCCAGCTGCTAATGGTTGAGTTACCGACATTGCTGGTAGGAACAGCAGAGGGAGGGGGGGAAAAAGGGGAGAAAGATGGGAGTCTCACACTAGGCAACACAAAGAGCTTAAACAAGGAATTGGTATTCTATTCAGATTTCAACGGTCTCAGCATTTCTGTGCTGTACACCTTCTGTAAATAATGATTCTGTCTTACTATCATCCATCCAAGCCTCGATCCATCCACTATTCACCCAACTAACACCTGAAGCTCGCTCGCTCTTTCTTTTTTTCTTTCTCTCTATATTTCTCTTTCTTTCTTTCTTTCTCTCTCTCTCTCTCTCTCTCTTACTTTCTCCCTCTCTCTCTCTATCTCGCTCTCCATCTTTCTCCTCTCTCACATTAACTGGAGTGAGCCTGACAGGAGTCCACCTCGGTCAGCTCGCAGTCGGGTTTTTTTTTGTGTAAAAGAAAATCAACAACCTAATGAGAATTTTGTCCAATGTACTCTTAAGAGAGAAGCTATTTGCTGAACAAATAGTTTCGTGGCCCTGGTGTCTTCGAGGTGATAAGAAGTGTTTATCTTGCCTGCCTCAGAGTGTGTTTAAACGGCTTCTCTCCGCAAGCTGTTCATCCCGTGTTTGGGCTCAGACCTTTCCCAGTTGTTATCCCAATCAGGAACGTCTCCAGATGCCGGGTTTCTATGGCGATGCCAGCAATCAGCCGGGCGAGAGGAGGGTAGAGGGTGGTGCGGGGGGGGGCGAAGGCTGAGGAAGGAGTCTGCGCTGATCCCGGTGTTAGTGGGACAGGTTTGCTGATACGTGATAAGTTGCCAAGAAATCAATAAGAAATCTCTTTTGTTTCAAGGAGAGAAAAACCTTCCTTGAAGAAAAGGCTGGTCACAACGCACCGCACAGCACCGTTATTTCAGGCGGACAGACTGCTCTGAACCGCTCGCTCGTTCACTCCAGGATTGTGGGTTGGCGACAACAACTATATTTGTCCAGCGCCTTTCACGTCGGGCGGATGTCCCCCGAGGCCAGAGGAGCAGGGGCATAATTGAGAGTTAACTAGCGAGGAGAGACACGCAGGGAGCACCCGGGAGAAACAGGCAGAGAGGACCGGGAAGGCCATACCTTGCAGGATTTATTCCGCATCCTACACAGCATCAGCTCTTGACGTAGCCACTTTGTGCTCATACCCGACTCTCTCCCTTTGACGTGTCACTGCCTTTTAATTAAAATAATCATCGCCTCTCTCTAGAATGTGGCTCTGGCCTCATTACCGGGAGCTCGATTATGCCCCTGCACCTCTGGAGTAATACTCTTATTAAAAATCCCTGGCTCCTGGCCAGGGGAGGGCGAATGGAATGAAATGAAAGGCAGGCGCTGTGCGGAGATTGTTAAACAGAAATCAATGGTAATGTGCATCTAATCTGTAGGCTGTGATTAACGACGTTGCTCTTAGGAATGTTCAAAGGAAACAGCTAAAGCTCGCTGGGCGTTCCACGGAACAGCTGGTTTGGAAATCGATGCAACACAAGAGCCCGGGTTTGCTCCCCACTTCCCCCCCCCTCCCCCCCTCCCCGGATCCCCTCAGCGCGGTGACACCAAGCCTCAACCTGTCCTGGCTCGCTGCGCGATGGGACAGCGAGGTATTTAAGCCTTCCATAGACAGACATCCTCAGGCGAAGAGCTTCGAGACGTCTCGACGACGTGATAAGGCGCTATGTCAAATGCAAGGATTAGTGTTGGTAGTATTATCGCGGGTTCAATCACGGGGACACCCGGGAAATTTCCCAAGACAGCCAGTCCATTGGAAGGACGTGCTCCCGACGTGAAAGGCGCTATATAAATGTAATTTGTTGCTGTTGTCTTTGCCCCTCTACGCTACACTGTACCCGACCTATCCCCTGAAGGGAATTGCTCTCAGCTAATTCGTTTAATATTTCCAACGAGGTTCCTTTCCCCCCCGCTCAAAGATCTAAGTTGCCATTTTTGTGGGATGTCACAATACATTATATATTATCGAGGCAATTCATTTCTCTCCGGCAGTCGGTAAGGGAGCTCCTGTGAGCCAGGCGGAGGAAGGGGCACACAAGACCCACTGTCCTTCTCTACCGCCACAGCCGAACGTATGGGAGACAGCGGCGAATGAGGGTGGGCACCTCCAATCCTGTTCACTCAGAAACCAGGGGACAGGGCAGTGTGAGAGGGGACAGAAAGGGAATAGAAAAGGGGAGTCTCCTCTTTGCTGTCGTCAGACCCACATCTGAATTCCTTCCTCTGACTGTGCCCACTGAGAGGGAGTGAGAGTGTGAGGGTGTGAGTGAGCGAGTGAGTGAGTGAGCGAGTGAGTGAGCGAGCAGTGCTGTTGGTTGTGAACGCACACCAGTAGACAGCCAGTGCAATCCGCAGCTCTAAAGCGCTGGGTTCAGTTCCGGGCAGGTTTGTTCCACTCATTATGCAGCTCATCCTCTGAAGTAGCCATTTAATATGCGCGCTATTAATATGCAAATCGGCACAAATGAAAGGCCGCAGCACTAGTTTATTAATCTGTGTAGAGTAACAGGAGGTCTCAACACAACCGTAACACACTGCTCGCCTCGTATTATAGCACAGGGAGGAGAGAGCATTCCACAGCTAAAGAGATGCCAAGTACACTCACTTCACTCACTTCACTCACTCACTCACTCACTCACTCCACACTGAACAACAACAACAAATTACACTTGCATAGGGCCTATCGCGTCGGGAGGACATCCCAAGGCACTGAACACTGACATACATGCACACTCACGTAATCACACTCACACTCACATTGTGAACACACTGACACCCCCACATACATTTACACCTACGTACGTAACACACACACACACCCAATGACATACACACTAATACAGCAACAACAAATTACATTTTGTAACACCTACAAATACTGTAGGGTACATACACACGTACATGAGCACGAGTTCACTTTCTTAACCCCTCAGCTGTACGCTCACACTCACTAACCTTTACAAAAACAGTCCTGTAGCATGTTGGTTAGAGCGCCCGTCTTGCAAGCAAGAGATGTTAGGCTTGTTTCCTGGGCAGTGCAAAATGTTCGTCAAGTTTCCTTACTCCCACATGCCTCTGTTGACCCAGTAGTAAGTAAGAAACCTGGTTGTTAGTTGATTGGCAGATCCCTTTTCCGGGGCTAATAATCCCTTCAAAAATAAATAAAAATAAAAATTTGGTCCCTTAATCCACAACTGTTTATGGGACACTGCTGTTCGCCCTCAAAGTATACAGTCAATTCACTTTATAGTATATTCCGCGAAGCGCTTTGAGACGTCTCGAAGACGTGACAAGGCGCTGTATCAAATGCAAGGATTATTATTATTATATAAACTCACAAACACACTCAGACTTATACATATTATATACAGAAATACTGTATATCAGCAATCTCTGCTTTGAATAACACACCGGGAGGGGTTGGGAATACACTGTCTGTCTCTCTAATGAACTCCGCAAAAGCTGCAATTATCAAATAACAACAATGTGCACTGATATATATCATTTTTCACAAAGTTAATTGTCTCCAAGGACTTTTTGAGCTTTAATAGCGAAATGAACAGTGGGGAAAACTTGGAGACACTGCCACACAGCGTGTGTGCTCTGCCATGGGGATCTGCTGTGTGTGTGTGTGTGTGTGTTTGAGACACAATTTAAAAGAGTCTCAAGTGAAGGGATTGGATCCAGGCTAACAACTGCTCACCGGCCGACTCGGCAGGGGAGAGTGTCCTCTGTGCAGAGTCAGAGTGCGCTGTTACTGCAAATGATATCATTGCGTCAAGTCTTTGTAAACAGGGAGTAAAGCCTTTCACTTCACAGACTAACTCACACTCCCTCTGCATTCCCCCAGCCCTGAGACCCCCCCCCCCCCACTCTGATCTGTGCCCTGGCCCTGCCATCCGAACCATGCGAAAGGCTGGGTCTGACCGTGGCCTTTGGTCACTGCTCGGGGAGGGCCAGGTGAGGCCTATTCCTCGGAGAGGTTTGGGGATTGAAATTCATGACCACAAGTGACTATTGACGCCGATCGATGGAATTGATCCAAAGGGAACTGGATTAACAGCTGGGCGGTAATAATGTGCTGTGCTGGGTTTCGATGGGCTGGGTTGGCCTGGGGCCATGTTGGGCTGAACTGGTCTATGTGCTGGGCTGGGCTATGAGCTGGGCTACGGGCTGAGGCTGTTCTGGGCTGCGCTGGTGCTGTACTGGACTCTGGGCTGTTCTGGGCTATGGGCTGTGCTGTGCTAGCCAGGGGCCAGCCTGCGCCCCAGCATATTGCTCTCTCCACGGAAGCCACACACACTACAAAGCCTTTCTTCCGAGCATCCTGCACTGCCCCAGAGTCTCGGGATCTGACGCGAGCGTGACTTACTGCACATGCAAAGTAACTCATCATTTTGTTCAGAGAGAATCTGCCCCGCTGCTTCGCTGTTTTGGCCTGAGCTGTGTTCCGCTCGCCTTTCTGCTCGTCTGTTCCACTTCACTTGCTCACAAAGAGACAAAGCGGATTATTCCCCACAGTGACCGCATTATCTGCTCTCACACAACTCTCAACACTCGTTTCACATTAAAGGCATTTTATGGTGTTTACATCATCTCGAGAGGAGTTTGCTCAGTAAATATTATTCTGTCATTAAATCCCCAGACTAGAATTATAGCAATCGCCAACAAGTGCTTGTGCTCTAATCCCACTGTGAGAGGTGGTGAGAGAGAGAAAAGAGAGAGACAGAGAGAAATACACTCGCACCACCAATCTGCACGCCCTCTGGCCTGATGCTGAGTGGAACAGGCTCGCAGCGCAGAGCTGCTCCGCTGAAGCCCGCAGTCAAACAGCTGCCTGGAAGAGCTATGCAGCCCTGGCCTCCAGCCAGCAGCTGCCCTCAGCCCAGCCCCCAGCCCCCAACCCCACGTCCCACTGCCCAGCACCCAGACCCTAGCCCACCCCTACTGCCCAGCCCCGCAAACCAGCCTCCACCCCCAGACCAGCCCCCCCGCCTCACCCAGTCCAGACCCCAGCCCCAACCCCGATTTCCCCCAACCCCCGGCCCAGTTGGTGTTGGAGAATGATAGCATAGAGACACACAAAAAGGTTATCACCACAGACACACACACACACACACACACACACACACACAGACAGGTTACCAACGACAGAGATACACACAGAGACACACCCGCCCGCCCGCACACACATGCACACACGCACAGAGACAAACACAGCTGTAGTCACACACACATTGAAGAGAAGATGAGCTTTGTTCTACATCAAATCTAATAACGGACAATTGTTTCTATCTGTGGTGACTGGATACACAGAACACGGCAACTCTCATCTCATTGTTGGAGATTTACCATTTAACACGTTCCGCAAAACATGACAAACATACAGGGTGGGGGGGTGGGGGGCTGGGGTACAGGTGAGAGGGGTGTTTGTGTTGGTCCAGGGTGCCTCTGCCCCTCTACCTCACCCGCATACATTCCCCAGTCAGTCCGGAATTGAGAAAGTATATGCTGTTTGTTTTCATCCCAGTTTAGCTTAGCCTTGGCTCGATTTTGAAGGAAATTAACCATGGCAATGATCAGTGGCAGCGTAAGAGACACAAAGCAATTACCCTGCACTCTGTGCTGCTGGGGGCAAATTACAGGGACCTGAACTTCGCTGTTCCAAAGGGCTCTCTCCCTGGAGAGGCGCTCAGCCTCTCCACCATCCCTCGCAGTTTATAGCCAGCCCCGAGAAACTCGGGCTCATTCGCACTCTCTGAACGTCAGCTGGATTCTCTGTCGCTCCTGACTCATCACGCTCCGTGTAATGTGGGTTCCCTCTTGCTAACTGCTTACTAATAATAATCTTTGCATTTGATACAGCGCCTTATCGCGTCCTCAAGATGTCTCAAAGCGATTCACAGGATATACTGTAAAGTGAATTGACTGTATATTTTGAGGGAGAAACTCGGCAACCAATTACGCACAGGCAGGTTGTCCTTACCTCACTCAGCTCGAGAGCAACAGTAGGTGTGTGAGCACTTTGCATGTATGTATGTATGTATGTATGTATGTAGGTAGGTAGGTAGGTAGGTGTGTGTGTGTATACACAGGAACATAACCATGTTCTAAGTAGCAGTTGGAGTGTTGACCAGAATTTGGGTGCAGATACAACAAGCAATCATATAAACATCAGAGTGTTCCACCAGCACCAACACCTGTTGACCATGCAAATCCTGCTGGCGTCCAAAGATTGCAATGGTGAACCTTTCTGTTCCCGCACGAGCTGGAACCCGGCTGCTGTGGCTCATTCTGTTCATCCAGAGATGAGGTTTGGTCTGATAAGCCTCTCATTCTCCCAAGGGCTCTTCTCAGGCTGTTTGCCAGGCAGCCGAGGTTTCGGGCACAGGAGAGTAAATGAGCCCAGGTGCTTGTGAATCTTGCCAAGCTGATCTCAAAGCCATTGCTACCCAGAGCCAAAGAGAGCTTGAAACCAGAGGAGCCCACCGAGCCACCCCTATAGCCCTTCTGTACAGCCTGTTCTCTTTCTCACCGAGATAATCCTGTATAAAAACATTCAGTGATCCCCAAACCAAACTGTGGAATGTCAACTTCACACACACACACACTGTTCGCCCCACACCAGGCCACACACCAGTCTAGTTTTATCCCCACTGACACCAGAAGCAACATCATCCATTAGTCACCTCAGCGGCTTTGAGATAACCTTGGCAAAACAATTACACAGGCATATGAGAGAGAGAGAGAGAGAGAGAGAGAGGGGGGCTTGGAGGATTATGGGGATAAAGTAGGGCGGCGGGATTGAAGCAATATCCGTGCTCCGTAAAAGAGCGCGGGCTTGATGGACAGAATGGCCTACTTCTACGCTGTGGGTTTCTATGTTTCTATCAATCCTTTCCCGACCTGGTGTCACTTCCCCGGATCTACTCTAGTGGGGAAAAGAAAATTCCTTGTGATTTCTGCTCCAACTTTAACCTGTGCTCCAAGTCTGCACTAAGTATGGACAGGGCTTCTCCACGCTGTCGGCTCTTATGGCATTCCTCTTAATCAGCTCTTTGCCAATGATAACCAGGAGAGGCATTGGCGAGGACTGTCTGTCCGGAGAAGAACGCTGGGTTCTGAGCGCTCTCCCCCGCAGGGCTGAGAGCCTGGGCTGCCACATGTGTATTCTTTGGCAGCCACACGCACACGATGCCCAGGGAAGGAGTATTTTTCTCCGAATCAATGCTGCAATGGTGCAGAAGCTGCAGTCAGTCCTCGATGGGATATAGCCTGGTCCTGCTTCCTAAATCCTTCAATATGAATCCATTGCTTAACATCTCCTCAGGGACACTTTGAACCGCACACAGCCAAGCGCGAGCACTGCTAGATTTATGACAGCTTTGCAGTGGTTTTTTTTTAGTAAGTCGGGTCTTTGGCAGCTTGAGTCTATAGCTGTGCTAATGGAACACACATTGCCTGTTTTCTGCCAAAGCTTAAGTACCTGTTCCCCTCCCTCTTCGCCAATGATTTACTCAGCGTTTCTCAGCCAAGGTATACCCAGCCGTTACTGGAGACTGCGAGGAGCTTCGTTAATCGATGGGCAGCAATGCCACCCGACTCACACTCGGCAATAACCTGTCCAGAACTCCTCTCCTGATGCCAACGTCATCGCTGCACTCAGCCGTGAAGGACCCATCCCCATTCTGTGTTGTTGCTGATCTCAGGGGTTGGAGCTGTAAGTCGGTCTCCGCAGTCCTGGACTAGAGGCAGGAAAATCAGCCAGGGTTGATCGCTGTCTAGCGGAAGGAGCGTGTGTATATGTGTGTACGTGTTGTTGTTGTTGTTGAGGACGGGGTCAGGTGGGGCTTTGAGGCATCCACCTCCTCCCAAACTCACATACCCTGCAGATACTCACTGTGAAACTGTCTGCGTGAGTGGCTTCTTATCGAGGTACAGGGCAAATGGGATTCCTCACCAGCAGAAGCCAGACCAGGAAAAATGACTGGAATTCCACTTGAGATGAGAATACTTGGCTCACTTAGAGCAAAAAAAAAGACTGACACAAATGCAATGGTTTGCAATCACTTTCCTCCCACAAAATACACGGTCGATACACTTTACAACACGTTTTGAGATGTGATGAGGCGTGATATCAAATGCAAGGATTATTATTATTATTATTATTATTATTATTATAAATTGGCTGCTTGCTGCATTTGCCTACAAAGTCCACGGTCACTACACGCCGCAGTAAAATCCTGTGCCTCACCGAAGTGACGAGGTGCCTTATCAAAGGCCAGGGTTATTGGTAGTAGCAGCAGCAGTATTTGCAGCAAGTTCGCTGGAATGTGAGCTCGCACCAGACGCCGCTAATGTTGCGTGTATAATTCTAAATAGGAAACAGCCGCGCAGATATCAGGTGAACTCCTGCCAATACCAGTCGCCTCAGCCCGCTCGGGCCGGGAAACATTGTGCGGGGAGGACACTGGCAGAGGCCTGGTATGGAACTCCGCAGCACGTGATCTCACTCTGAGAAGCGAACGCAGGCGACACAGTCACTCACTCCAAGACATTGCAACCCCCCCACCCCACCCTCCCCACACACACACACACACACATAGCCCCACCCCAGCCCTCTTCCCTATACTGCTTTGAAAACTCAGATTCCGAGCAAATCTTGCGAGGCAATAAATCTCCCGGGGAAAAACATTCCGAGCTGATCGCTGGTCAGACCCTGCTCCTCACCTCAGGAATAATGTGTCTCGGTAAACGTGCCCAGAAAAGCTGACTCACTCTCCACTGCAAAGAGGAACAGAGGGAAAGATATGAAGCCAGCGAAGGTTATTGGTAAATACCGCCACAGCTGTGATGATTTCCAGCGCCTTGGGACGTCCTCCCGACGTGAAAGGCGTTATATAAATGTAATTTTGTGTTGCATTGCATTTCCAACCATTGACGAATTTGAGTCTTCCAGAAACCAGAATGTTTCCTTTCCGACATCATATTATCAGTAGGTCAGATATTGACTCATCTGGTTTTATGTTTTCAATGTCCTCTGCCCGCCCCCCCCCCCCCGCCCCACACACACACACACGCCCCACTCTCCCCTTCCCCCCCCTCCCGCAACAGAAATGGAGCAGATTGAGTGAATTAGGAGCCCCATCAACCATCCACTGGTAGTCTGCAAATTCTGGCACAAGAGGGCACTGGAATAGCTCAGCAGTCCGTGAGATCGAACGAGCCTTAGAATCCCAATCCCGGAACCAACCGAGCACCAACAACAACAGTGGAGTAACGGTGATTCTCGCACTGGATACAGCGTCTATTGAAATGTCTCCAAAAGCCGAGTAAACCGTCTTCCCTCTCCGAGCACGTCCGAAATTTCTGGCCTGTCCAGTTTATCGCTCCAGGCTAAGACCGGGTGACATTTTTCGGGGTCTCTGCTCGCTCCTAACACCCTGTAATGTTCCTCCCGTTCGAGGGTTTCCCTTAATTCACTTTTAAAAGAGTTGTCAGTGGCCTTCGAAACGGTTTGTGGCGGAGAATTCCGCATTCCCACCACCTTTTGTGTAAAGAATCCCTCTCTGACCTTCCCTTTGATTCCTTTCATGATTATCTTAAATGTGGGCCTTTTGTTTCTGGCTATTGAACCAGTGGAACAAACTGTTACTATTTAACCTCTCGTAACCCGTTCATAATCTCGGAGACCTCTATCAGGTCACCCTTAACCTTCTCAGTGAATAAAGCCTCAAGTATCTCTTCCAAAACTGACAGTGGCCCCCACCGGTAAACATCCAATGAATCTACACCCCAGGTTTACGCGGCGGGTTTCAAAACGAAAATTATTTTCATTTGCAACACTCTTTTATCGTAATTTATTTATTTGCCAATCGCAATTCCCCCCAATCCCCACCCCCCCCACTTTCGATCGTGTCATCAACAGTCCTCTCGATGCCCCTCTTGCGATTTGAGTGGACGCCCGATATCTGAAGGAATATTGGTAGTTTTTCTCCCCGGTTATCCGGGAGAACTCCCTTTGGTGAAGCGTTAACGTGGAAGTGTTGTTGCTGCGTTGGAACTCGGTGTACAAACTGGTCGATGAGGATAAAAATCTCCAGGTAGTATTGGATCCCCTGTGAACATGACGCTCAGTCTAAACCGTGGTGAAGTGAGGTTTCGGGAGATCACAGGTAGCGAGGTCCTGTGGTGTTATCACTCAGCCCCACTGGACACAAGCCATTGGCTTGCGGAGCTCCCCACCGTCTACGCAGCCAGGAAAACTGTGCAACAGTCTGTTCCATCGCTTCCTGTTCAAACTGCCTGTCGGATTTGGATCACAGCGCTACTGAGTTACTGCACGGCTAAAATGCTTTGTTAATTCTCGCTGGAGGATTGTGGCACGGAGCCAGAGGAAGCCGAAGGAGACCCTAAAGTTTCCCGATAGGAGATTCTCGCACAAGCAAGCGTTAGCTTGTAACCGTGAGGGGGAAGAGTTGCTGCGAAGCCACAAGTCATGCCCGCAAGTCCCAGACAAGCACTTACCACAGTGTTTACCCCACTCCAAAGCTGGTGTGGAGATTGGGCTGTGAGCGAGGCCACACCACAGCACAGGGCTGGCTACAGCAAACCTGCCTGATAAAGGTCTCCCTGTTCATAATAACACCAGTTCTTTTTTCGTGCCCAAACACCTTCCTTTTTGATCGTGCTTACGGTCACCTCCCCCCCTCCCCCACCCCCCTCCACCCACTCTCTCTCCCCCTGGCTCATAGTCAGACTCCGCCACCGTGAAACTCTCTGGGACGTTACTTACTGCGAGTTGTCGTCGTTGTTCTTGTCAGCATCAAAACCTCTGAAAGCATTCCACAGGGTAATTGCTGGCGAGTGTAGCGACTGTGATTCTTGACTTCAGGATCACCGCCGTTCTGACTCAGGGATAATAATACTCCTGACACGTGATTGCGGTCACACTGTCAACACGTCTCAAAGTGCTTCGCAGAAGTTCACGGTAAAGTGCAGTGACTTTGTATTTTGTCGGCAAACAGAGCAGTCAATTTGCACACAGCAGTGACCCCACAAGCAGACATAAAACGAGTGACCAATATTATTTGTGGCATCGTTGGCCAGGACAAGAACAACAACAACTTGCATTTAGATAGGGCCCTTCACAAGGGGTAGCGACACTGGTACAAACTCCCTTCTCCAGCTCCCAGCACTCAGCCTTTGGCTTTCAGTGCAATTAATTCATGGAAAACTGTTCGTGTGACACACTCGGGCCTGAGATATGATTGTTTGACACACAATTTGCTGGCTTTGTACCCTGAAACTGCTAACAAATGGCCTGGAAACTCGGGCTCACATTCTCTACCCCTCACCACAGTCTATCAGTGAGCGGTGACCCCACACCCCCCTCTGACCCCAACCCCTTCCCCCCACCCCCACTGCTCCGACGCTGGGCCTCAGAGTTTCTACATCTTCTACAGATTTGAAGAGCTCCTGTTTTTCTTTGCAAAGAGCCTCCAACAGATGTTATCCACATGTCCCCTCTGCACTTTGACTTTCAGCCTTGTGCTCGCACAGATTCTTATTAGGGAAAAAATTTTGTGGAACGTGGAATTCAAACCAAAGTTTCCAGTTTCTGTGAAGTGAGGACTAACTCTGTACGTGTTATTTTTCCAGACAAACAACACCGAGTGCAGTATGATTCTAACAATAATCCTTGCACCTGGTATTGAGCCTCACCATGTCAGAAGTGCGTCTCAAAGCGCTTCACAGGGTTTACTGTTAAATGGAGTGACTGTGTGCATTTGCAAGCAGCACAATTGCACACAGCAATGCCCCACAAACAGCCACGAAACAAATGACCAATTTATCTTGGGGGGATTGTTTGCCAGGACAACGGGAGAAATTCCCTTCTCTTTTCAAACCTGGCTCAGATGCGAGCACTCTCACCTCTGAGTCAAAAGGTTGTAGGTTCAAGTCCCGTTGGAAATCATGTCGTCTATTCTGTAACTCCAGCTTGGGGCTGTGTTCCATTGTTGGAGGTGCCGGCATTTGGATGAGACCTTAAACCAAGGTTTCTCTCAGTATCCCGGTGAACAATCCCCCAAATAAAACTGGTCATTCCCTTTGTGGCTGTTTGTGGGGCATTGCTGCACATAAATTGCTTGCCGTGTTTGCCTACAGCTACACAGTCACTGCACTTTACTGCATATTCTGTGAAGCACATTGAAATGTCTCGATGAAATAGTTAATAATAATGATACATAAACCTTGCATTTGATATAGCACCTTATCGAGACATCTCAAAGCGCTTCACAGAATATGTCAAGTGTAGTGACTGTTAAGCCTTGTATCCAATGAAAGGATTACATACCCCTAAACCTCCTCACTCTCTAAGTATCTATTTGTCTCCCTTCTGAACATCTCAGTTGTTTTTACCTCCATGGCCTCCTGTGGCAATGCGTTCCACACTCCCATCCTCTGGGTGAAGAAAGATTCAGTTGGTCGCTGAGCGGTCTGACCGATGAAGAGGTAGGTTGGTGAGTGCAGTGAAGTCAGAATGACATCCGGTCTTCGTGAGGAAGCATTGCAATAGGTTCAGATTTCAGATTGCCTGCTCCACATGCAGGATTTTAGAAATGATACAAATCATTCCTGGCCTGGGCCTCGCATTGATTTCATTGAGTCAGTCCCACAATTGATGGCTAAAGTCAAGTTTAGACACTTTATCGATTGAACCTTTGCTCTTCCGACCTGTCATCCTCTAAGCTATCGTTCAAGATGGTGTGTTTATCTGTATGTGTGCGCAAATGTGTGCGCACATGTGTGAGTGCACTGCATGCACCTGTATGCATCTGTCTATGTGTCTGAATGTGCACGCACACATGTATGTAGTTGTGTGTGTACCTTTCTGTGTGGTTGCATTGCTACCTTTCCCACGTATGCGGATGATATCCAACTCTATCTCTCTGCCTCCACCTTAGACTCTGGGCCCTGTCTCACCCCCTCTTGATCTATTTTTTAAATCCCACCTTAAAACCTACCTCTTCAATTGTACCTATGGTCACCTCCCCAACCACCATTCTCCCTTGCTCGGCCACTGACTCTACAGTGTCCATTGTCTTGTGTGAAGGGCACTATATAAATGCAGGTTGCTGTGTGACTGTGCAAATGAAGTAGGTGGCTGTTCAGGCGTGTGTGTGTCTGTGTACAATGTGTGCTTCCATCCATGTGTGTATGTGTATGTGTGTGTGCGTGACGAGTCGGTGCCCTGGAAACATCAGGTCCCAAGGGAATAAAATCTCAATCAGACGCCCAGACAGAATCAAGAGCCAGGTCTGTGCGTCAGCCTAGGAAGGAAGACTGAGGCTGAAACGTACTCAGTTCGTGCAACAACTGCCTAGGGTTAGGTCACCGTCTTGCCTAAGAAATCCCAACCCGCTCCTGCTGCAAGACTCTGAGCCTTTGCACCTGGGCGGAGAGAGAGAGGCAATCTTTTACCATCTGCAGCATGTCAGTGGCTTTGGCCGCTGGCCCTATGACTGGAGCAAGGAGGCCAACACAAGCCAAGCACACAGCTTAGACCCCAGAGCAGGCCGAGGCAAGTGTCTCTGCAGGCTGTATAAATCTGAGGCTGATCCCGGCTACCGCACACTCTCACTCAACTATCACGCCTGATGCAAGCTGTCAGCCTGGCTCAATCAATAATATTCTTGCCTCTGGGTCAGAAGGTTGCAGAGTTAAGCCCTGGATTGGAATATTGAGCTCATAGTCCAGTCGCTGACTCTTCAGTGCTGGGAGTGCGTGAGAGAGTGTCCTTCAGACGAGATATTAAACCTAGATCCTGTCTTCTTTGTTAAGATCCCACGGCACTGCTTGAAAAGACCAAGGACTTTCTCCCGCTGCCCCAGTCATCAATCCTTCAACTATATTGATTATTCACTTAATAATCCTTACATTCGGTAACGTGCCTTTCACGCCAGCAGGACATCCCCAAAGTGCTTCACAGGATCTCTACAATGTGGCGACTGAGTGTTTTTTTTTTCTGGCCGAACACGGCAGCAAATTTATGCACAGCGACGTCCCTCCAAACAGCGGTGGAGTGAGTGAGCAATTTTATTTGACATTGGTTTTAACGCGGCATCCAAAGGACGGCACCTCCAACAACACAGCACTCCCCTCAGCATAGCACTGGAATGCCATCTTCAGACTATGTGAGTTCCAAGTCCCGAAATGGGGTTTGAACCCACAACCTTCTGACTCGGGGGTGAGAGTGCTACCAACTGAGCCGGGCTGATACACATTCACTGACACAACTTCATAGCTGTTCATGCGACCTTGTTGTATGCAAAATCTTCGCACTTGTCAGAAATTGCCTGGGAAAGGCTCCAGCTACAATATCAAACGCATTATTTTATTACATTATTTTATTTCGATCAGCCAGGTGTCTAACTGATCACAAACCCTACTGCACGAATGGTGCAGAGTAGCCAAACCAGACTGAAAGTTCCACACGTGTCATCTACATGTAGAAACGATGTTCCTAATAGTCCTTGCACTTGGTATAGTTCCCTTTCATGTCTCAGGGCGATCTCTCAAAGAACTACACAGGATGTGAGGTGGGTTTTGCAGGCAAACGTGGCAGCCATTTGTGTTACAGCATTGTCCCACAAACAGTAACAATAACAATAATAATCCTTGCATTTTATATAGTCCCTTTTCGCGTCTTCTAGACGTCTCAAAGCACTTCACAGAATATACTGTAAATTGAATGGACTGTATGTTTTGTGGGCGAAACGCGGAAGCCAATTGTGCGCAATGGTGTCCACAAACAGTCGTGGATTAAGTGACCAAATTTTTATTTTTTGAAGGAATTATTACCCCGGGAAAAGCGATCCGCCAATCGACTATCAACCGGGTTCCTACTTACTGCTGGGTAAACAGAGGCGTGTGGAGTAAGGAAACTTGCCCAACGTTTCGCTCCGCCCAGGAATCGAACCCAGGTCCTCTCTCTTGCGAGGCGATTGCTTTATCCACCGAGCTGCGGGCCTCCACGAGATTCACTGGTAATGAAATGAGAGAGCAATTTATCTGGGGGAGGGGGGATAGAATTACACGTGGGGAAGGGCATCGAGGCCTGAACGGGTTAATGTGTTTGCCGCTGTCCGGATGCGTTGAGTGTGAAAGCGCTGTACAGTTTCGTGGTTAGAATGAATCAAAATGCCTGTTTAACCACACGCTCTGCAATGAGATGTCACTTTCTGGTACAGACTAATTCCTCCGCACCGGGAAAATTTGTCACGCTCGCACGTCTGTTTGATTTCATTAAACAGAATATTTAAGCATAAAAATTGTTTAATCGCCTTGTGTCATTATAATATGAATTTCATTTTGCATATATTTGCATACTTGCCTGGAATTAAGCGGGAGATATGCTAATGGGATCCCAGTCGCAGGCTGGCGCCTTGTGTGTGTGTATGTGTGGGGGTGGGTTCGCCTGTGAGCGTGTGAGGGTGCTTGCGGGCACGCGCGTGTGTACGTGCGTGCGTGTGTGCATCTGCGGTTACTTGAACGCCGCACTTTCACCTCTGATTCAGAAGGTTTTGGGGTTCAAGCCCCATCTTGAGACTCGGAACCCGTACAATCTACGCTGATACTCCAATGCGTTGCTGGGGTGGGGTGGGCTGGGGTGAGGGGCAAGGGAGAGAGCGAGGCGAAGGGAATGTGGGATGGAGTTCCACACAGCGCCTTATCGCGCCTTCTAGGTTAAACTAGTGACCGTATTCTCCCCTTCACCCCAGCCAGCGCTCACACTCTATCTGATCCTTTAACCTGAGCAAAGGTTTAGCCGAACTGTTTCAACATTCACAACCTTGTTCAGTCCCGGGCAGCTCATTGTCACTTGTTTGCTCAGTGCTTATCTCTCTAACCTTTAGTCCCATTCCTAGACGCAAAGTTATCGCCATCCTTTCTGGCGTTAATCAATAGCATTGACCCGGGGCCTGTTAATTGACACCTGGTTGTATTCCTACAGTCGACGTTAAATAAACAACTATGTTCGCTATCCCGCTCATAAGACTTGGATCACATTTCCCAACCGATGCTGATTATCCAACCAAGAGTAGACCAGCTCTGCTCATCTCTCTTCCTAACTCAGAGCTGGAGGCAACTGATAGGAGTGTCCACACTAGCCCATAACGTTCCAATCTGCTGGGTGTACAGTCTGTGGGACCTCAGGCGAACCTGGGCTCGTCAACCTTGAAAAGAGGCATCTCGGAGGCAATCTTACAATGTTAAATAAGATGCTGAATGGGATTGAAAAAATAAACCCAGAAAAATACTTTCAGCTAGCAATAATAATAACACTACTACTTATATTTGGTATAGCACTCTCCAGGCCGGAGCCCGCTGAGTGGAGGGAGCGAGTAGGGGGTTAGGAGGTCGCAGAGGTAGGGTGGAGCAAGACCATAGGGGGCTTTGAAGGTGAGGACCAGGATCTTGAACTGTATCCTCTGTGTGATGGGAAGCCAGCGCAGTTGAGTTTACACTCTACGCTGTAAAGTGTATCCCTCAAACACTTCATCAAACGGCTTTACTACAGCTGGTGAGAGCAAGAGGGGACTTGGCGTTGGTCAAAAATAACACATTTAGTGATTCGGAATAAAAGTTTGTATTTTTTTTTGGTTTAAAAAAAAGAGAGAGGCAGCGACAGGAAGAGAGTTGGAGGCTGCCAGGACAGCCCAGCACATTCCTGGTGCATTCCAACGCGGCTCGAAAGCTCCCGTTCGTTCCCTAAGCACAGGCACTGTTTGTCTGGCCTGCTGTGTGTTCCTGTTGCTCTGCAGCGTGAGCTCGGGCCGATCGGTTCCCAGGATGATCTGAAGACCAGACGCGGTGACCACATACATCTCCGGACGGTAGCGTCGAGAGTGACGGGATCTTTACCCTTGCAGTGCTTGTCACCACCGCAACTGGTTAGAGCTGTGCTTCTTTCCCTCTTTGCTAATCTCTCTCTCTGCTCGTCCTCCTCTCCTGCAGGCACTGGTTTCGTTCGACATCGCAATCGCCGGCTACGCGGAGTGCGCAGACAGTTTAGATACCGATGATCCTTTTACCTCTCTGCTGTCTTTGAAACTGTTTGACCACACGTTCCTCTGCCATCATCTCTACCTCCCTCATCCACCTACATCGGACCACTCTCTCCTGCTTCCTGTCCTCTGTGACCCATCACATCCAATTAATCACCTCTGATGACTTTCCTTCCTTGCATGGTCCCTCGGCATAAAATGAAGTCCAATTCACTTCACAGTTTACTCTGTGACGCGCTTCGAGATGTCTTGAAGACGTGATAAGGCGCTGTATCAAATGCACGGAAATCTGAGGAGCATCCCAGGGCTCCATCCTCTTGTCTCATCTTCCTCTGCACGCTCCTTTTTTTGGCCATGGCAACCGCAGACCGACATGCCTTCATTTCCGCACGTTATCACCCCCACCCCCCCATCCTCTCCCCGGCTCCATTGCCTCCCCATCCCCCAGCGGATCAAGCTCAAGATCCTCGTCCTCATCTTCAAATCCCTCTGGCCCCACTCTCCACCTCTGCTGCCCCCTCAAACTGAACTAAACCGCCTGCTCCCTTTGCTTAGCGATCACTGGCCTGCTTCATGTCCCCTGCCCCCGCCCCACCCCCAAGCATCCCAGCGTCGGTAGTTTGTGCTTTCAGCCTATCTGCTCCAATTCCGGGAGAGGGAGAGCTCCGTCTCCCACTCAATCTCAAGCACCCTCTGGATAGAGGAGGAGGTTCCCTTCTCGGATGAGACCAGGCTGAGACCAGGCATGAAGCACCACTGAAGGGAACGAGAATTGTTTTCAGACTCTGGCCACGTTGTGGGTCGTGTTCAGGACTGTACGCGCAGTGTAACGGTGCAAAGTGCCTCCCTGACATTCAGCACTGCCTGCGCCAGCGATCGCTCGCTCGCTACAGCAAACAAGAGGCTGTACATGGCATTGAGTAATGGGTTGGCTCCAACCTCTGTTTGACCTGTTGCTGCCGAGACTCGAGGAGCAATTGTTTGCTTTTCTCCCCTCTGCCCTGGCAGCCCAATCCCTAGTGAAGTTCAAGGTCTGACAGGCTCCTCCACAGCTTTCCCACGCAACATATCACTTACAAATGAACAAGGATTATCTGGTGCGATCTGTGTTTTCCTGTGTGCTATTAACCTCTGATAACTATCAGAGAAAGAGAGGTGAGATTAAGCAAAAAACACAGCAGAACCTGGACAATTAGCTGCAGCCCCAGATTTATGGCTCCAACGAGCCTCAGTTCCTGCAATGTGGGACCCGAGTCCAAACAAACAAGATGGAAATTGAATCCTTTCCCTCCTCTTGTTATTGTAATGTCTGGTCCTTCTCTGGGGTGGGGGGGGGGGAATGTTGCAATCTGTTCACTGTTGCCCTCTGTCCGTCCTCTCTCCCTCACCTTTCTGAGACGACTACGTCAAACCATTTCACTCCCGATCCCGGCAGCTCCCGGCGTCCTCTGCATCCCAATGGCAACGTCTGTAGGCGTTTTGAGAAGTGCTAAGGTGTTCACTGGGCCATGGAGTGTCTTCACCTGGAAAGGATAAGAGAGATAGTGGGCCACTCTTCTCCGATACAGTGTCTTAACGTGTCCTCGGAGCATTTTAAAGTGCTTCACCATAAAGTTACTGTGTAGTTGTAGGGGAATGCAACCAATTACCCACTCCATTGACTTTAGATAAATTAACCAAGGTAAGTTTACAGCACTGACAGACGCCACTGACCGATTGTATCTACACTGTTGCTCTCTACTCTAATCCTATTCCCCCTGATCTTTCCTCATCATATCGGCTTGCATTCACTGCCCATTATGAAAGCTCTCTAATCTTACCCCTTTCCCACCCGCCCAACTTCCCGCAAACCTTCAAATTCTTTTCGCCCGAGCAGTTATCCAATTCTCTTTTCAAATGCTGCCGTTGACTTGTCTTCAGAAATCATTATTGATGGTAAAATGTTCTGACGAGCCTCTGTTTAAAATAAATTTCACTGACCTCTTTTTTGAGGGCTGAGCTGTTTGGTACCCAAGTCTAGTGTCCAAAACATCGACCACACTCCCCATTGTCCATCGTCAGTACTCGAGCTGAGGTGATGGATACGGAGCAGGGTCTCTGTGGCTCTCTCTTGCTTGGTCACTGGAGTTCCTCCATTGGCCTGTGAGGTGCGACACCTTCGACCGTCATTCCAGCCGTCCCTTGGGTACAAAAAATAATCAAATTTCCTCGCTCGGGGTGGGATTATTGAGGGTTTTGAATTCATTGCCACGGGAGCCTTTCGAGGCTCGATCAGTAGAACCACCTGGTCAGTGAAAGGGAAATTCAGAAAAGTAACTGGCCCAACAGCCGAATGGCCAATGTTTGTGCGGAGGCTTTGGCTGGCGCAGGCTGGGCTGCGGCAGCACAACAGAACAAGGTATGGATTGGGTTGCACTGAGCCGTTCAGCTCCGGGTTGCCTGCTGTGAAGTAAATCATCATTTATCTGTATTGTTCATTTACTCCCAATTAGGTTTGAAGGTATTCTATTAAGGCCTAACTCTCACAAGTACCCGCTAAATGAAGTAGCGAGCCAGAGTGAGAGCACTAATGCAATTGATTTCTACCTGCAATCACTTTGTGGCATTAGCAGCGCAGACCGACAGATAGACAGACAGACAGACCCACAGACCAGACAGACAGACAGACCCACCCACCCACCCCCCGACCGCACAGACAGCATGCAAATGGGCTTATCAAGGAGTGTGACATCAGTGCGGTGATTTGAATAATAAGCACAAATGGTTTTTCTAGTGCGGGCTGTGTTTAAAGATCACATGTAAATCAAATGTCAGGGGGGGGGGGCGAAAAAAAATCGCTCCTTTGCCTGTCAGAAAAACAATTTAGCTTCAGTTAAAGGTGGCGGTTCTGAGCTGTCTGAGTTATGCAAATGTAATCTGGTGCAGTCAGTGCAGGCGTGTTGTTTACAGAGAGCAAAAGCATTCTGCTCTTTAACCCTTCCCCAGTGTCTGGCTTCACATCGCCTGAGGACTGGCGGCTGTTGGTACGCATTTTGCGGAACGCTCCCGGCCGAGTGGTTGAAATTGCCCTCGCTGCTCTTCTTCAGCGTGTGTGTGTGTGCGTGTGTGCGTGCGCGTGTGAGTGGGGGAACGCCGTGCAATTGGCCCGCCGCGTTTCGCCCGCAAAACACGCAGTCGATTCACCTGACAGCGCGTTCCGCGAAGCCCTTCGAGGCGCCTCGAAGACCTGATAAGGCGATGAATCCGATGCAAGGATTGCCATTAGAATTCTTATTGGTCCGCGTGGGGATCTTTTGAAAGCTGATTAACGTCAACCGTCGTGACTGTGTTTTCTGTAAAAGCAAACTTACCGCAAAATGCATGCCGTAGCCTTAACAAAGGAAGGCACTACGGTTGAATTGCTAATCTTTCTGCTGGTTTAGTTGGCCAGGATACCAAGAGAAACTCCCTGTACCTTTCAAACGGTGTTGCAAGCTCTTTAACGGGCACCTGAACGGGATCACAGGACCTTATTTGAACGTCTTATCCGAAAGACAGCAGCTACAGTATTGTAGCGCCCGCCCCCCCCACCCCAGTATTGACCTGGAGTATCAACCCGGACTGTGAGCTGAAGTTCTGATGCGAATCTTCTTGAACGCACAACCTTCTGGCCCAAAGAAGAGAGCGCCACAATACTGCCCTCCTAAGGAGGACACACGTGGGAGAGGGAGCCTGTGCACTCTCAACAGTGGAACACACGTGGCCAGGGAGATCACAACTGATCTTAATACCACCACCGATTCTCAGAACTATCTCCACCGCAGACTAATGTGATGTACGCGGTCAGTTAACTTGTTTCCCCGTCCCTGCTTTAAGCGCTTTAAGCCGTCTTTCCGACAATGCAGGGTGCAGTGTAAGGTGTGTGGGTGTGCGTATACATGTGGGTGGGGAGGGCGCTGGGTGGGGGGGGGGTGGGGCAGGGTGGTGTGGGACAGACATTCGATCGATCGATGTGAAGGAATGTTCAGGAATAAGCTACGTTTCTGGTCTGATGGGAATCAGCTGCTGGTGGAGTTAATCTCCTCATCAGCAATGAAATGAAGCATTGTGATAGTTTTGCTGCAGGAAGAGCCCAGGATCCATGCAGCAGCGCTACTCAGTCATTACACGGAATTACAGAGCCTGCCGCGAAAAACAGGGGAACGTAAGATCAGATGTAAATGAGCAGCGAGGGAAGAGCCAGAGACAGGCGTTTGGTATTCAGGTGGCGTAGCGTGCAGCCAATTAATCACCCAGTGGCAGCCGATGCGGGCAGGAGGAGTTCATCCTTCATGTTGATGAGGCTGGTCTGGGGCAAATGCTACAGCACCTGAGCTCCTAGTCAGAGGCAGAGTGGGATCACGGGAATATCTGCAAGGCTTTGTCTTTGTGCGGCATGTGTAAAGTCAGGTTGCCAGGCTGGACGTGTGATTTCCATCCCATTCAAAGCGATTCCATTCAAACCCCCGACCATTTCCAGAGCTTTCGTTTCGTTTTTAAACCGATGCAGCGTCGTCGCTCCCGGACTCACACGTGCGTTTCAAGTTCCGCGTGTGTTTTCGTTTCGTTGTCAGGAGAGAATCATTTGGACATTTTTTTTTGGGTGTGAGCATGGGGTGGGGGCGGGGGGGCGGGTTTGTTATATACACACACCGAGAGATGAAATCGTAATCAAATATCTGGAGGATTTTAAAGTGTTGTGATACAAAGAAATCTGTGGAGGAACGTAACGTAAGAACGGAAGAAATGAGGGACAATAAAAAGAGACGAAGGTCCATCTGGTTCACCTTCCATCTTTCACGCACACATGTCCCGAACTACTTATGGGCTATATCCCACGATGTTATTTCTTAAAAGAAAACCAATCTAATCTGTGTTTGAAGGAAACGACAATAACAACAGTTCATATAGCGCCTTTCACGTCAGGAGGACATCCCAAAAAGCACTGAAACATCTCCGAGATAATCATCAAAAGCTCCCAAACGTACAATGAGCGAAAGGAGAGGCTGGGGGGGGGGGGGGGGGATCCTGCTATCTATCATTCACTGACTCTGACAGGGGCAGAGGGTGCTCAGGGCTCAGTGGGTTAAACGCGAGGCTTCAGATCAAGTTCCAGTGTCTTCTCGGGGATTAATGTGTTCTCCTGGGGGTGTAGGTAGGCAGCGGAAGTTCTACTGGGGCTCAAGGTGCTTGAAGCCATTATCAATGGATGACTAGCTTATCCGACTGGACAAGTGCTTAACGCCTCCAATGTGGAGCCCTGTAGCTCAGTGGTTAGAGCACTTGTCTCGCAAGCGAGAGACCTGGGTTCGATTCCCGGGCAGAGCGAAACCTTGGGCAAGTTTCCTTACTCCGCAGGCCTGATAATAATCCCACAAGATAAAAAGACAATCATAATTTGGTACTCAATCCACAACTGTTTGTGGGGACGCTGCCGTGTGCAATTGACTGCCACGTTTCACCCACAAAATATACAGTCAATTCACTTTACAGTTTATTCTGTGAAGCACTTTGAGACGTCTCGAAGATGTGATAAATCCCTATATCAAATGCAAAGATTATTATTATTAAAGTAGAGGAGGAAAATACATTCGCGTAAAATGCTTAAAATGAATTTTTTGAGATACAAAATAAAAGGTCGGACATTTGCTTAAGGTAAAAAAAAACATTGCGATATTGTGTCAGGACTGTGTTGTTGGAGGTGACATCCTTCTGATGAGACATCCAACTGAAATCCCTGGAATATTAAAGATTCCGTGATACTCTTCGAAAAGCGAAGGGAGTTTCTCTTCCCATGTCCTGACCAACAAATCTCCCAAATAAAATTGGTCATAGCTGTTTATAAATGCTGCGGCGTGCAAATCTGCTGTCGCCTTCACCTTCAAACCCGCACACATCTTTTCACAAGTAAATCTTGTGAAGTGCTTTGAGATGTTTTGACGATGTGGTCAGGTGCGATCTCAATTGTAAGGATTATGTATTATTAAAGGAGGGCCGGCAGAATTTTGCGATTACATGGAACTAACTCTCGCCCCTAATACCAGGCAACCATGTGATGGGTGGGGGTGGGTGGTGGCGGTGTCAGCCTCAAGGCTGTTGATCTGGACTCAGAAGTTGTCACAAACCACTCGGACGTTGAGGTATAAACATCGCCCCAAATTCCCAAATAGATTTGTAATTCACAGCTGGAAATTTCATTTCAACATCTGTCTGTCCATCTGTCTGTCCGTCCATCTGTCCTCGCTGACTGGCTGGAATGAGCTACAGCAAGACTGAGCCTTGCCAGTGGGTTATAATGAAGGTCTCAACTTCAGCGAGGATCAAACAGGACCATCGTGACACAGGCAAAGGCACGTTTATCAATCACATGACTGATAGAAGGGTATCACAAGGTTATTTTTTTTTTTACAGAGAGATATTCACCACACTGTGTATGATAATGTAGTTATTGTTGCATGAGACATTTATTTAGTTACAAGCCTCAAGAGAATTTTAGAAAGCCATTAATATATGGAGTATTATGTACATCCATGACTGGCTTGCACATCCTTCCTTGTTACCCACACACTCACAGAATTCCGAATCGCAAGGAATTGCAGGAGGCAAAGTGTCAAGGCTAAAATATGGAAATGCTCCTCTCTGAAATGAAATAATTTTGTTGTTGGAAATCCGAGCGATTTTGTAATTTCATGCTTGTGTATGATAATTTTATGCTGTCCTGCTCCCCGTAACTCAGCTCTGCCAAGTTCTGACAGGTGATAAATACACTGTGCTCCATCCTGCGTGCTCGACACAATGCTCGAGAAGGAGGGAGGCTAGAAAGTTGCCCATGTTCTCTCCGAGTCTCCTCTGACCACAGCAATGGCAGACTCGATGTCCCATCATTCATCCAGGCACCGTTGTCTCCCCTGCTTGAGAGGAGCCTCGAGGTCAGGCAGGCAGTATCCCTTCGAGAACCGCTGACACCTGACACCAGGTATCTAATGCCCGATGTATCAAATGCAGCTTGGGGTTAGCAGTGAGGCCGCTGAGACATCCAATACAGCAATTCCTTAACCTGCGGTCGATCCCAGCCAACTAATTACACTGCCTTTAGTTTCGTCTTCATTGCAAAATGGGCCTCAGTTCCGTGGCTCAGCACTCTCCAAGGCGCGACGTCGGGAACGCATGGCCGCAAATCATTTCGTCTCCAATGAGCGTTGTGATACCCGGATTTTCCAGCTTCGGAAATTTTAACCCTTTGAGAACTGCCTGAAATCCGGAGGGTGTGAAACCACCCAAAATTGTTGCCTTTTACCTTATGAATGTACGTGACACCTTCCAAAGTCTCCTCCGCCATATCCACCCCCTCTGCGGCCCCATCGCCCCCTCTCCTTAATCAACCCCCTCATTCCCTCCCCTATCTGATCCCACCATATCTTCCGCCCAGTACGACCGCCAACCCCCACTCTTCTCCCTTCCACCGCCCCCACCCACCCCCATTGCCTCTGCTACCGGTGCGGAGGGTATTGGAGAAATCAAGACGGAAAGGAAAGCGTGGAGGGTTTCAGCACACAGCACAGTGCACTGATGGTAGACACATTGATAGTATTATGGAGCTAATGGAGCTTTATGATAATGCACTGTTTGGAATCCATAAGTGACAAGGGGGCACAGACTGAGGATTGTGAGGAGAAAATGTAGGTGAAAGGTTAAAAGGAATTTCCTCACTCAGAAGGTTGTTACAGTCTGGAATATATTACTTACCACACGTGGTACCACAAGTACCACAAGTCTATTGAGGCTGGATCAATGGAGTCACTCGAAAATGAACCTCGTAAGCATCTGAGAAATAAAATCATTCAGGGATAGCAGGAGAGATCTGGAATGTGGGATTCTTAACTTGAAGAGAAATATTGAAAGGTCGAGAGTATTGTTACAGACACAGTGGATAAATGTCCTCCTTCGGCTCCGAAAAGTATTATGTTTTTGTTTTACCCATTCCCATTGAAGCCAACTCAATATGTCTTATACAGTTTCATCACCACATCCTTACTAAAGCGATCAACGACTCTGTATGTAAACCCAGGATTCCTATTTGCCCTTTTCACAGCTTTTTCTAGCTGTAATCCCACTCACTGTGAACCATCTCTGTATTTGTAACCCGAGATCCCTTTGTTCCTCTGTTTCGTTCAGAATCTCACCACTTAAGGTAGATTTCCATCCTCTATTCTTCCCGAAATTCACCCTCCACTTTATTTTCGGTATTGAAATCCATTTTTACACAAATTCGCCCACTCCACTCACCTGTCAGCATCTGCCTGTCGCCTCCCACACTCTCCGTTACTGTTAACAGTAATTTAGTATCATCCACAAACCAGGATATTATTCTCTCTCCTCCTCCGTCCAGATCATTAATATAGATATAAATCTGTTGTGGAGTCCTGTAGCTCAGTGGTTAGAGCACTCGCTTTGCAAGCGAGACCCCTGGGTTCAATTCCAGGCAGAGAGGGAAACCTTGGACAAGTTTCCTTACTCCACACAGAGCCTAATAATAATCCCTCCAAAACCAAAAACAATAATTGGTCATTTTCAATCCACGGCTGTTTGTGGGGACGCTGCTGTGCGCGATTGGCTGCCGCGTTCGCCCACAAATATACGGTCAATTCACTTTACAGCATATCCCGTGAAGAGCTTTGAGACGTCGAGAAGACGTGAAAAGCGCTATATCAAATGCAAGGATTATTATTATTATAGACAGAGAACAAGAGGGGTATTCCAGGGCATAGCCCAGCCTGGCTCATCGGCAGGACCTGGAAAGACAGACCAGTAACTGGGGGCAGGGAATCCTCCCATTCAGCTCCTGTTAACCCTGCAGCCAAAGCCCTAACAGGTAGGGTGGTCCTAGTGGGCAAGCAACGGGAAAGCTCGGTGGACATCAATATCGAGGGCAGGCTCTGTGATTTTAGCTGGTTAGACTTTCAGCAATCTACGGAGTTCAACGCCGACATCTATCTGCTCACCTGCCCCTCCTTGACCTTCCCAATACGAACACACTCAAAATGTACTACCTCACAACTTTGCCATCGTAAGCTCCACCTGACATAGATCTGCCCACTTGCTGAATCTGTCTAAGTCTGCATTTTTCCACCAGATCGTTTCACTCTCGATTCTAGAGACGATGGAGTTCATTGAGATTGTGTCTGCCTGTTCAGGTGGATGTTAAAGCTCCCACGGCACCGTTCAAAACGAGACGGGAGTTTTTTTTTTTTTTTCGGGGTGTCCTGGCCAACGAACTCCCAGATAAAATCAAGCGCTCCCCTCATGGCTGTTTGCGGGACATTGCTGTGCGTAAACCTGGCTGCCATGTTTGCCACTACCCTTCACCGTAAATCTTGTGAAGCTCTTTGAGACGTCTTCCTGTCGTGAAAGGTTGCTATGTCAAATGCACGGATTATTACATTAGTTGTCAGTATCAGCCACAAACTTTGGAAATAGTTGCCTCTAATCCTTTGTGCAGGTCACTGCACATCAGACCACAGACCGTCCTTTTTCTACCAGTTCCCTGCCTTCTATCTCCCAACCAATTTCCTATCCGTCACACCGTATTGCCTTTAACTTTGCGTGCCTTAACTTTAGCTAACAATGTGATACTCTATCAAATGCTCTTTGAAAATCCATATGAATTACATCAATCAATCTGGGTTACAGGGACGGGATGGATTATAGGGATGAGTTATAGGGATTGAATTAGATTACGGTGAGGGATGGTTTATAGGCTTGGGTGGGTTTTAGGGTCGGGACAGATAATGGGGACAGGACGGGTTAGGTATAGGATTGGGATGGGTTCTGGGGATTAGTGATACGGTTAGTGTTGATTGAGAAGCAGAGGAAAGAGAAGTTTTAACTATTTACTGGGTGGTGCTGGACACATGATGTTCACCACACCCACCTGCCAGAGGATCGAGCTGCGTCAGATAGATAACCTATGATCCCCGACGCGGAACTCTCTGGATATGTGTTCCAGTCCGTGGCGAAAGAGTTAAATGGGAGCAATGTTACAGGACGCTCACTGTGCACAAGGCATTTAATAGCGCTAACTAAGTCTCACGGAAATCAGACTGGAATCATTTGCAAATGATCTCCGAGAGTGAGCTGCCACCAAGAGTTGATTTCTTGCAATTAGAAAAAAAAACACCCCCCACCCCCCCACCCCCACTCCATCGAGGGCTGGCGACTGCTCTCTCGATCTCCTTCCAGTGTTGGGGAGATGAAACCATCTTTCTCTGACACCTATTAAGTATTCCGCAGGAGGAAACTCTATATTCTGGCTGGAAATGAGTTTATGGAGCCTGATTGGCCGTTGCCATGGCTACTGCACTCTAATACTGTCATTCCTCTGCTAAAGCTCCCCCATCTTCCAATGAAGACATTTTTCATTCCAGCAGAGAGGACAATGTATCTCTGTCTCCCCTTGTACATTGCTCGCTCTCCCAGTCTCCACTGCCTCAATGTTAGGGGGGGGAGGATGGTGGAATCCATCTTAAAGGGGCCACTATTCTAATCTATCTAAAGGGACCACTGTTCTAATTCATCTTAAAGATGCCACTGTCCTGATCAATGATAATGAGAATAATTCTTGTAATAATAATCCTCGCATTTGATACAGCGCCTTCTCACGTCGTCGAGACGTCTCAAAGCGCTCCGCAGAACATGCCGCCAAGCGAATCCACCGTATATTTTGTGGGCGATTAGTAATCTTAAAGGCACCCACGGTCCTAATGAAAAAGGATATGAAGATGGAGCGGGGTGAACGGCTGCGTATTTTGGCACGTGCCGTTCTCGCTGGCAAAGGGCTGAGTCAGTAAAACGGTATTATTCTGTAACTATGATTTGGATGAGACATTAGCACAAGTCCTGAAACGGTCCTGTGAAGTTCGAGACTCAGGACATTTGTTGTTGATGGGGTATCATGACAGGTCTCAGCGAGGACAGGGCGAGTTAGGAACGCAGGAAACGGGTCCAGGGAGATGCCATTCAGCCATCAAGCCTGTTCCACCAGTTTATTAAATGTCAACAGATGTTTTAAATCCCAATGCCCCATACTCCTAACACACAGAATACACACACACACACACATCAACACACACACATGCCAACACCCAGACACACACACTCCAACACACATACACATTAACACACAGACATACACACTAACACTCACACACACATACACACACAGAGGCCAACACTCAGATACGCACAGGAGCAGACGTGAAGCTGCCGCGGTGACCCTCCCAGTTCCACAACAAGAACAACAATTTGCATTTATATAGTGTCCCTCAGGCTGGGTAGCATCACGGAGCGCTTAAATCAGTTTCCCAGAGATAGAGCAGGGAAATAAAAGCACCGAGGAAGGTGAGCGAGTGGCGAGGAACCTTTGGTCGGAGGAGTCCTATATTTCCACGTGTGACATCGGTAATTGGGATCACAATGCAGCAGGAACTGGAGTAATGAGACAAGCGTGTGATTCGGGTGTTACTGATGCTGGCGTGACAGGCCACTGATTGCTGTTTTGCCCTAATTAAGTACACTAATGACTCAGGACGAGGGGGGGGGGGGGGGGGGGGGGGACACTCTTCCATTCAAACACTCGCTCGGTTTCTCTGTAAACTATTTCATCAGGAGTGCTTTATTCGACAGCAAATGGTCCAGGAATTGGCCTCACTCCAAATCCCCATCCCTCCTGAAATGACAAGAGTGAGCTGAGTGACAGGAACTGAGTGCTGTGTGTGAGTTTGTGCGGAGGTGGGGGGAGTGTAGGGGGGGGAGGGATACAGGGTGGTACTGTGTGTGTGAGTGTGGGGGTGGGAGGGAGTGTACAGGATGGTGCTATGTCTGTGTGTGTGTGTGTGCACGCGCGTGTGTGTGAGTGGGGGGAGGTTTACAGGCGGTGCTGTGTGTGTGTGCGTGTGTGTGAGGGAGGGGGGGGGGGGCGGGGGAACAGGCTGGGTGAAAGGGGTGGGGGGTGGAGGTTACAGGCTCGTGCTGGAGGAGATTGCTGGGATGTTCTCAAGGTCCATTCAGCACAAGAGAGCCACTGTCATTGCCACCGTGTAATTACTTGTCGCTGCTCTCCTGGTTTTACTGCTAACACTGCACTGGGGCGGAGTAATTTAAGGCTGCATTAGATGTCAGTGCCTGGGAAACAATCAGCCACTGAAGAAATATGGTGGCAGATAATAATTGATAAGTCCCATTAGCCGCGAGAGCCTGTTATTTTCCACTTGGAGTCTCAGCGATGGTCTCGGTGCTTCTCTTAATACACTTGAAGGAGCAGAAGCATCATTGAGTGGAAAATCTGCAGCACACATGCAGAACGCTGTGTATTATACAGGAACAATCTAGCGCCTGTCACTGTCAGTGATGAGAACGGTGCAACACCTTAGCTCCAGTCTGCCCTCGAGTCCACACGGCTGAGACTCAGATATTAATATCTTCCGATTTTCATATCTTTCTGCGTGATTTACATCTGATTGTGCAGTAAATTAATTTCCCCCTCATTCTCTGTCCTTTCCCCTGCCTTGTTGCGGTGCTCACCAGAACCTGAGCGAGCTGGCTGGCTGGCTGTCTGACTGCCTTACTGCCTCGCTTTGCTGCCGAGGACAGCGGGAAAGTGAAGGGGAATGGCAGATAAATGATGATGTAAATCAAACTGCACCGTCTCAGCCATTCCAACTTTCCTGATACAGATATAATGAGTATTAAAGTGAATATAATCCCACACTGCAATGAGTTTCAATTTGGGCTCAGGTCTGTGCGGAATGGCAAAGTGATAGCCTGAGATCTGAATCCCCCTCTACTCCACCATCCACCCCCAACAACCCTCCCCCCACCACTGACCCTCACACACACACACACACACAATCTATTTCACAGCTGGGCGTGCCAGTGAATTGCAGGAAAGAGATCCGATGGAACGAGCGTGTGATAACACGACTGGAAGAGTTCGGAGCCCCAGTGCCTGGGATAAAGTCAGCTCAACATGACATTGTACGGTTTCCGTAGGCCCTGATATGTTCACAAGAGCACGCAGTCACTCCACTTTACAGTGTATCGTGTGAAGCGCTTTGAGACGTCTCAACGGCCGTGATAAGGCGCTGTATCGAACTTTATTGCTAAAATCATTATTCGTCGTTCCTTCATTCCCTCTTGGCTCAAACGCTGCCCTAGAGGAGGGAGATTACTGGGGTCTAACGATGTGATTTTCCTTTGCGGGATTCCTTCATAAGAAACCGAGACCGTGTGTCACCATGTCACTAAATGACCCCCATCAGCACAATCTGCTTCCGGAGCAGAGTCAGTCACATCTCCCAGGAGAATTCTAACAGGATTCCCGGCTAAATAATTCCATTAAGAAATACAGTCCCTCGGAGTGCCTTGTGGGCTGCTTTGCTGCAGGTGATGTTCATCGCTTTTCCGGGGGTAATAAGCCCCTCAAATAATAAATGATAATTTGGTCACTCAGTCCACGACTGTTTGTGGGACACCGCTGTGCGCAATTGGCTGTTGCATTTCGCCCACAAAATATACAGTCGATTCACTTTTACAGCGTATTTGCTTATTTTTACAGCGTATTTGCGACGTCTCGGAGACGTATTAAGGCTCGACATCAAAGATCGTACAGTCACTACACTTGCCAGTAATTTCTGTAAAACCCTTTGCTGCATTTCGACATCATATAGACATTAAAACATTGTAAGTTCTTCTCTCCTCTACCTTATTATTTCATTAGCATTAATGTATTAATTGTCAAAGTTCTGTGACAGTAATTTCAGCTGTGGAGTCCTGAATGCTAATTATCCTATTAATAATAAATCTATAACTCTTGCATTTGATACAGCATCTTATCCCATCAAAGCATCTCACAATGCAGTTACTGTTAATTGCAGCGGCTGTTATCAAGGCAAACACAGCAGCTAAACCCCCCACCAGCAACGTCCCACACACGGTTACGAGGCAAATGGCCTATAATCTGGTTTTGGTGAAGTTAGATGAAGAGACACAAAGCGACTCCCTATCCACTCTCATTGGAAGTGGTGTGTGTGTGATTTTTTTCTGGTGAGATAATATTTTGGTCCCAGCGTGTGGCTGTGAACGTGCACTTAGCCCGAAGAAAACAGTTTCCTTTTGAGTCCGAGAGCAGAAGTCGCCGGGAACACTCAGCGGGTCAGGCAGCATCTATGGAGAAAGGAAAGTGAGTCAACGTTTCAGGTGGTGGATCCAAAACATTGACTCACTTTCCTCTCTCCATAGACGCTGCTTGACCTGCTGAGTGCTCCCGGCGACTTCTGCTTTTTGTTTCAGATTTCCAGCATCCGCAGGTGCACTTGATGTAATTCCTTTCACTTTAGGAGGACGTCTCAAAGTGCTTCCCAGTAAGTAAGTGAGTGAGCGCGAGATTGAGCAAGCGAGTGAGTGAATGAATGAGTGAGAGAGGCCACTCCTTGACTTCTCTTTTATCGGTCCGTCTTTCTCTTTCTTTTGACATTTGAGCGGTGTGACTTCATTAGGAGAATAAAAATGAACCCTTTCTTCTCCTCAGCAGCGGCACACTAAATAAACCAGAACCGTGAACTAATCACGTTATGTATTAAACATTAAACATGCTGTCTGCTATGTACTTAACAGCAAAGGTCTATTAGAAATCTATTAGCAATGGTTTGAAGCACAGGCTGTTCATTAACCTCCTACTGCTACCACAAACACATATTATTTGGGTTTAAAGCCAACAATAATGAGATTTAAACTCCACGTTACTAATACCTGGATTTATTAACATACTGTTGATAAGTGCTTGCATCTTCCTGCTCACAGATCTCTGTCACTGTTTCCCAATCGTCCAATGTCCCCCTTCTCCTGCGTACAACCAAGGCGTGGTTCAGTTGGCAGCACTGTTGTCCTGAGTGAGAAGGTTGTGGGTTCAAACCCCAACTTGAGACTTTGAGCTCATGGTCTAGGCTGACACTTCAATGCAGCGCTGCCCTGGTTCTGACACGAGCTCATCGACCTGAAACTTTAACTCACTTTCCTCTCTCCGTAGATGCTGCCTGACCCGCTGAGTGTTCCCAGTTTTAGATTCATAGATTCATAGAATGTTACGGCACAGAAGGAGGCCATTCGGCCCATCGAGTCTGTGCCGGCTCTTTGACAGAGCAAGTCACTTTCACCATAACCCTGCGAACCCGTCTTCCCCAGATAGCTATCCAGTTCTCTCTTAAAAGCTGTTATCGAATGGGACTTCACTGCCCTTTCAGGCAGATCATTCCAAATTCGAACAACTCGTTCCAAATTCGAACAACTCAGACCCAAACAACCCAAAACTCAGGAACACTCTCCCTCTATCCCTGTGCCTCGCCTTCTTCCTTCCCCATCTTCAGGTCGCGTAGACCTTCCTGTTCAACCGTGCCTACGGTCACCTCCCACTGTTTGGTTCAGACCAGTTCTCTTGCTGTCTACCTTCTTGTTCCACGGGATAGCAAAGGTGCATTGCATTGGGGGGGACACACGCGCACACAAACACAGATTCTCAGTGCTGAGCCATTGAATCATGGACACCTATCACCTCCTCCATTAGCTGTGTGTAGGTAGGTGCTGGTGGCAAACATACACATAGAATTCCCCAACTCCTCCCTCCATAGGCAGCAGATCATTCAGAACTCTGCAGCCCATGTCCTCTCCCGCAATAGGCTCCGCGACCCTATCACCCCCATCCTCGCCCGACTCCGCTGGCTTCCCATCACAAGAGGATACAGTTCAAGATCCTGGTCCTCACCTTCAAAGCCCTCCATGGTCTTGCTCCCCCCTACCTCTGCGACCTCCTAATCCCTGCCACCCTGTACACTCCCTCCGCTCTGTAGGCTCCGGCCTGCTTCACGTCCCCCGCCTCGCCCGCGCCACTATTGGCGGGCCTTCTGCTACTCTGCCCCCATCCTCTGGAACTCCATCTCACAGTCCCTCCGCCTCGCCCCCTCCCTTGCCACCTTCAAGACCCATCTCAAGACCCACCCCTTTTTGACCATGTTTCGATCTCCCCGCTTCCTCCCCGATCCCGACCCCCAGCTCGGGTCCGAAGCTCTGTCTGTCCTGCGCCCTGGGACGTCCTCTCGACGTGAAAGGCGCTGTACACATGTAATTTTGTTGTTGTAGAAATCAAAGACAAATAGATTAGAGAGGGAGCCCCCCAGTGGAACATGATGAGGAGGAGTTATAAGGAGTTACTAGTGTCTAATTCACTAGTAATTGCTGCTCATTATGTGCCAATGATTTAACGAAGCGCTTCTACGGGGTATTGACGGTGCCTGACTGTGAGTAGACCCAGGGATGGAGCTGGGAGCAAGGCGTCAGCTGATATGCCCACACCGCTGTATAGGGTGGGAAGTTTCTCTGACTCACTCACTTGCTCCTGAAATCTCTGGGCATCCACTGGGACAGCTGTACCATCGCGAAGAAGCAACGGAGAACGTGAAGTTCTGCCACACAGCCCTCGACCAGGGTTCAGTCTATTCCAATACCATCCGCTGTCAGGGTCCGTACAGGGAATCTCTCCCGGTCTAAGGACCTCTCCTGTGCGCCGTGTATATTAATAACCTGGATCGCAGACCCAGTGCAAATTGGCTGCCGCATTCACCCACAAAACGCCCAATCACTCCACTTCACAGTGTATCTTGTGGAGTGCTTTGAGACGTCCTCCTGACATGGCTGTTGTGATATCAAATGCGAGAATTTGTAGTATTATTATTATTATTATGAGATGATGATAATTTTACACGGGCTGAAAGGACTTTTTCCATCCAAACCAATCTTGTGATCTTATGATCTTATCTCTGTCTGATTGTGGCTGTCCATATGTGTCTGTGCCCAATTATATTTGTCTGCGACTATCTGCGACTGACTGTCTGCGCATAACCGTCTGTGTTTCTGTTGCCTTGGTCCGAACGGCTCTGCCTCACTGCGTCTGATTGCGTCTGCCACGGTTACGCCCGTGCACCCTCGCTCTCTTACCGTCACACGTGCAGCAACACGCGGACACAGACAACCGTCGCAGACACCGACACAGACGTGTGTCAGTGCAGCTGAGATAATGACATGACCTCTGATGCTGCCCGGATCACTCCATTGACATTTGGAAAAAAAAAATACAATTCTCTTTCAGAAAACATCTCGACAATCCGCAGGCAGCAGAAATTCAATACTTCTGAGGTTGAAGCATCGTAGAAAGTCTTTAGCGGCACGGTAAATTTCCCCCGGGCCACCGTGCTACACCAGGACAGCGCAGGCAATTACAACTTGCTTCTGCATTTGCCGCTCGCTTCAGATCAATAATTTTCTAACAATGTCTTGAATCAAGGAGGGGTGCAGGGCGGTAATGGGGTGGTGGGGGGGCAAGCGGTAATAACAACAACAAATTGCTTTCTTATAGCGCCTTTCACATCGAGAGGACGCCCCCCCCCCCTCCACCCCCCCCCCCCTCCACCCCCCACCCAAAGAGCTGAAGAGCGCGCAACTTCTGTCTGATGAGGTCCCCAAACTTTCCTTGCTACGTAAGCACAAGCTTGCCCTGCGCTTATACACACACGCAATCAAATTTGCCGCACACTGTTATATACAGTTACACGCACTTTACACTGCAACACGCACCGTACACGGTAACACTCACTGTCCTCTGCAAGACTGTACGCAGAGCATAGTGTGAACCACATTTAACCTTTGAGATCCGGTAAAACCTTTCACTCTGGGAGAGCGTGGACTAAAAGAGAGCGGGCGAGTGCGGCAACCGAAGCCTGGACACTGTGTCAGGCTGAGAGGAGAGAGCTCATACCCTTCCTAATTGCTTTGCTAAAAATTGATGGCTGTCCACTAAAGTGTACATTAGCACCGCCACTGACAGGAAGAATGAATGAATAATTCTGGTATTCAGCCACAATTCAAGCTGCACTGTGTTGTCTAATATGGTAATTCTGAACACCCACTCCCTCCTATTCCAGTGCCTGATAATTATTTAATTACCTCTCTCTCTCTCTCTTTCTGCCAGAGTAATTTATTGTGTTTATTGTGTATCACACTCTGGTTTGGGTCAAGAACTAACGGCACTAATGAGCGATGGGACCACCTACTGGGGCTCATTGGGTTAGGCGGACACTCGCTGGGCACATTGCTTCTCTCAGACTATTTTTCCTGCAGAGTGAACACTGCCTGTGAGTAACGTCACTAATAGGGGATAGTAAGTAGCCTGTCACTCAGTAACAGGAGAGGTTACTCCGGTGTCTGCCCTGCCTGCAGCACAGAGATAGCGCTCGTCAAAGTCACAAATGGCATTCTCTCCCAAAATCTACTCTTCCTCCTCCAGCCATGACCCACCGATGTTGTGTCCTCTCACTTGGCAGACATGAAAGGCAAAGTTCCTTCAACAGCTTCTTCCTGCAGCTCCAACTTCCTTAGACCTCCCCGGCCTGTCCCTCAAACTCACTGGGCCTGTGGGCAACCCAGGCATCACGGTTCACTCCGCACCTGCCCTTCCTACCCCACATCCGGGCCCTGACCAAGACTACTTTCCTTCCACCTCCGCCACGTGGGGAGCTCGGTGTCAGGCTGCACCACTGCTCGGCATGTTAAGGGCTCGACTTAAATGCAAATTGTTGTTGTTGTCTGTCACTCAATAACAGGCAGGTTGTGTGACATGCGAACGAGTGAGTGAGTGAGCGAAATGAATGAGTTATTGCGAGTGCTCCATGTTTGTACTGCTCTACCATGATGGAGAGCTGTAGCTCAGGGGTTAGGTCACTCGTGAGAGGACCTGGGTTTGATTCCCGGGCGGGGCGAAACATTGGGCAAGTTTCCTTATTCCACACGCCTGTTTACCTCGCAGTAAGTAGGAACCTGGTTGTTAGTCGATTGGCGTATCACTTTTCTGGGGGTAATAATCCCTTAAAAAAATAATAGCAACAATAATTTCGTCACTCAATCCACGACTGTTTGTGGGGACGCTGCCGTGCGCAATTGGCTGCCGGGTTTCGCCCACAAAATATACAGTCACTACACTTTAGAGTATATTCTGTGAAGCGCTTTGAGACGTCTCGAAGACGTGATGAGGAGCAGTATCAAATGCAAGGATTATTACTGGAATGAAAAAGAAACTTGACTTGAAAACTCTGGAGGATAATTCGAGTCTTCCAACACATTTTATTATTCCTCCACTATGAATAAACAGCAAGTCTGTAACAGTTACGCAGTGAGTAACCCTCAGCCTATGAATATTTAGTAATTTCACGCGGTCCTTATTGTCATGGAGATTCCCCATTTGGAGAGACGGCTTTTTTTAAAAAAAAAACTTGAAGCGTATAAATGTGTTAAATGTAATAACTTGAGACAGTGGATCTTTCCTGTCTTTGAGCCTCAATAAGCGAATTGTTAAAGGAACCTTTTTTTTAAAAAAAAAAGAAGCTTTAAGGTAAAATTGTGCCATTTAGAGGAGGAAGGCGCACATTTGATACTATTAGTAAAAGCGAGTGACTGATTTAGCAGCAGTGGGACAGATGTGCAGTGCAGGCTGTTATCCTAAAGAGGAAGTTACTATTGTCCTGGCTCCTTATTGTACGCGAACCGAGATGGTTTATTGGTTGTGTTTAATTCGCTTAAAGAACCGTGGCTTGTGAGCTGGGGCTGTCGGAGCGCAGGCTGCACACGGCACTGTCAGTCTCATTAGAGAAACAAAAGGGATCTTATTAAATAACTAAGAGCAGGGACATTAATATTTATAGCAGAGCATCAATCCTGGGCTGGTGTTGAGGCCGCCATCGTTGCCTACGCAGCCAACGTGGCGCTGTGTGGAGCGAGGATTTTTTTTTTTCGCTTAACTTGCTCAGATCTGGCAAAAACCCTCTCATTGTTTCTCAAATCAAACGGCTGAACAGTCAGCGATCAGGTAGCGATCTGCCTGCCTGCCCTCGGCGGATTTGAAGGGCAGAGAACAAGAATATTTTGCCTGGATTATACGGCTTGTCTGGAGCCGGGCGGCCGCTCATTATACCGTCTTCTGGTGGCTTCCACTCTGAGCATGAAAAAGTCTCTGCCACCTAATTGACAAATTCTAATTCCCAATCCGGCAACTCCAATGCTCCCCCAGCATCCGCACAACCCCGCTCACTTCCACATTGCTTGCACTTCTGAAAGCTCGGGCTGACATCTGAGCAACACTGAAGTGCGCTGGCAGAGAGAGAGAGACACGATATTCAGCAATCAAACACACACAGAGATCATTAGCAGCTCGTAACTGATCTCATACAGGCCACAGTCAGCTCTCTGCCAGAGTTCAAAGAGAAGATTCCCTCAGTCTGCTTTTTAAAGATTGGATGTAAAAATAGCTTGTTCTTTTTGTGGCTGGCATCTCCCAGTTTTCTCCCGTCTCTGTGTGGAATCAATAATCTGAATAACGTCAGCCTGGCCCAGTCAATAATACTCTCGCCTGTGAATCCGAAGGTTACGGGTTCAAGACTCACGTTAGGACCTTTACAGTCCAGGCTGATTGCTCCAATGCAGCGCTGGTGGTGTGTACCGTATTATCAAAGGTGCCGTCCTTCAGATGAAAGGTTCAACTGAGATCCCGTCTGCCTGTTCAGGCGGAACTTAAAGATCCTGCAGCGCTACTCGAAAGGAGAAGGGAAGCTTCTCTCTCCTGGTGTCCTGTCCGACAACCTCCCCAGATAAAATTAGTCATCCACTCCATGACTGTTTTGCGGGACATTGCTGTGCACAATTTGGCTACCGCCTTAGTCTACAAAACACAGCGTCACTGCACTTTACGGTATATCCCGTAAAGCACTTTTGGAAATGAAAGGCACGATACCGAAATGTAAGGGTTTGATCCCCAGCGTTTATAAATGTGAAGAATTGTTAAAATTTCTGAAATTCAGTCTTCAGGTTTGGAAAACGCTTGCTTTTTAAGAAGCGCAGAAAACTGACTTCCAAATTAGGGCAGAATGTAAGAATCTCGGCTGCCGCGTTTCTCCCACAAAACACACAATTCACTTTACAGTATATCCAGCATATTGACCGTGTACTTTACAGGTTACACTTTACAGTATATCCTGCGAAGCGCTTTGAGACGTCTCAAAGGCGTGATAAGGCGCTATATCAAATGCAAGGATTATTATTATTATTGCTATTATCATTATCTTCCACAATTTAGCACCGTCTTAAACTTCAAGACGAAACGGTCCGACAGTCTGCGACGAGGCATCATTTGAGACCGTGAGTGTGTGCGTTCCCTCTAAACCCGAGTTCGCCGGCAACTCTCACGTTTAGCACACTCTGATTGGGGCGGGGGTTGGGGGGGGGGTGGGTGGGGTGGTGAAGGAGATTTATTTAGAGCTAACCGATACCTAGCCATTGTTGTCGGGATAATTGACACTCCTTAACAACACCTGTGAAAGAGAACTGCGCTGACGTTCCTGTCTCTCTTTAATCCCCTCCCCCGGGGGTGGGGGTGGGAGTGGTGGGGTGGGGGTGGTGGGTATCAGTGTTTCGTGCTATTTCTGGTGGGTGCTGAGGCTCAGATGGTCGACAGAATTGGCTGTTCCCTTCTATCGCAATGCCTCTTCATTCCGTCGCTGCCGTCTGCGTTCTCCCTCCGAATGTCAAACGAGATGCTCTTCAGCTCAGTTAATAACTCACAATGGCACTCAGTATCACCGTTTACAATCCTCGCTCTTCATTTGCATACGGAAATGAGTCCTGTGACACACGCGAATGTTTCGCTTTCGCGGCTAATTACGAGCTGGAAAACCACACTATTTACATAACTAATTATTCTTCCTTCTGCTCTCTGCTTTGTGGAACTCTCTCCCGTTTTTCATCTAGGATTTGCTAACCAGAGGCCGCAGCGCTGCGCTCGCAGATATATGCAATTACCCCCATCCCCTCCATCAGACTCCAGCCTGTAACTCTCTCCTGTAACATTTTGTCAGGCAGTGGGCGGGGGTGTCTGTTTGTAATCTTATGGTTGTTACAGCCAGTGTCGTGTGTTCCTAGTTGCTTTACGGAGCAGCAGTGAAGGACGCTCTCCAGCCTGGCAAGGGGTTGCGGTGTACATTGGAGGCCAATTAGCAGAAATTCTGAGAGAAGCAGCCATCACTACCTGCTGTCCCGGTGCACGGCCTGTGTCGTGCTCGCAGTAAGGGAATCTCTGCAGATTGTGAAGACATCCAGAAATAGGGCGGTCCCTGATTGCAACGCTAGGATTGTAGAGCGACTCCTGCAACTTGCAGCCAAGTCTTTGGCCTACAGACTTGCTTGGTATGGAATGCCTTCGCCTCGCACGTCGCCAGCCTCGCCCCCCCCCCCACAAAAATGGGCTCTGTGGTTCAACACACTTTGAACCCATCCCTAATCCCGTCCTCGTTCCTAGGCAGGCAATGCTGCCTCTGTGTGTGAGGGGCAGACAGTGACCGAGTGTATGTATATTTTTCTGGTCAGCCGAGTGTCTGACACATGCAGAAACCCATCACCGTTGCGTAAATGTCTCCAATCCAAACTGAGAATTCCATGCATCCCACCTACACGTGGAAATCCCACAGATAGATTGTTGGAATGGGATCCTCTCTCTCAACTGCTTAACCGAATTCCAGAAAGTATTAGGCACAGGTTGGCAAGAGGTAAGGCTCGGGGGAGCCCAAGAGTGTGCGTTGGGGTAACTGCTGGAGTCTAACCAGCTATTACCATCCAACTCGCCATCGGTAGATCTGTCTGGCAAGCTTTCCCAACACTTATCCAGCTAGGACCACTCTACCCATTAGGGCTTTGGCTTGCAGCGTTAACAGGAGCCGTGTGGAAGGATTCCCTGCCTCCCAGTGACTGGTCTGCCCTTCCAAGTCCTGCCGATGAGCCAGGCTGGGCTGTGCTGTCATCAGCAGTGCCCTGGAGTACAGAGTGCTGGCTCGATTCCACGCATATACCATTGCCAAGCAAGTCACGGTTGGAGCCAGTTCAGCTCCAAGGAGACCTCGCTTCTCTGCACCCCCCCCCAACCCCCAAGGAATATGAGGGGGCTGTAGAGGCAAGCAATGGCTGGCACCGCGTGCGTGCGTGCGCCCGCGCGCGCGCGTGAAGAGGCAACAGAGTCAAACAGTGACTCTCGCTGTGTCGGAATGCTGTGAGTCGAGTCGAGCTGCGCGATTGCAATGCAGCGCGTTGGCGAGCTGCACAAATCGGGAGGTTTTATTGAAGTGAGCTGTGGTGTAATGTAATATAATATTCACATCAATAATTCATGAGGCAGGCGCAGCTTCTATTCTGAATATGTTAATTTGCGTGGGTGCAGTGTGTGTGTGTGTGTGGGTTTGTGAGTGCACGGTTACATTCGGGGAATCATTTTAAGTTTGCGGCACAGGAGGATGTCATTTGGCCGTCCGTGTCTATGCTGGTGCTCGCTCCAGCACTGGGACTGTCTGCTGCAATCCCATTCCCCTGCTTTCCTGCCACATATCTTTACTCCTGCCACTTCCACACTGGAATCCTCCACTCTTTAATGCCAACTCACCTGCTATTTCCCGTTCATATCATAAACTGCTTCGAATTTCCCCCTTCTCCCCTGGAACTACCTTCCCCCTTTCCCTTGATCTTTTCGCCGTACGCTTTAAACATTACTGTTCCTCAAATATTTACCCAATCGCTTTTTAAGAATTTCTCTTCCTTTTAAAAACAAAAACGTTCGTTCACCTCGCTGCTGGTTTTCGGATGGTGCTGGGCGCAAATTTGCAGCAGCGTTCGCCCACGAAAGGCGCAGTCACTGCACAATAAAGTAATACTCTTAAAAGGGCTTTATATAAATACAAGTTGTTGTTGTTGCTGTTGTAATATTCTACCAAGTGCGTTGAGACGTTCACCCAACGTGAAAGGCAAGGAGCTCAGAGAGCAAGCTGTGTGTGGATGAGGTTGCTGTGTGCTTACGTCCATTGGCTCAGCGCTCGAACACCTCCAGATCACGGCCCAGGTTTCGGTGATATCACACGGTGAAGCTTCTGCCTGAGCCACTCAGGAAATGAACGGGGCAGCAACAGTGAATGAGGGCTCTGTGAAGTCTGCCAGCTTCCCTCTCCAACACCTAACCCTCAGCTGCAAAGCTACTCAAGCACAGCCTGTATGCTACGCCTCATTTGCCAAGTATAGCTTCATATTGTCTAATAGAGACAGGCAGGTTTGTTGGTTTGTGACCAGGACATGGAAAGTACAGTAACGCTAAAGAGAAGCACTGTGATTCAGTGAGTGAGTGTGAATGTGCCTCCACTGAACGCCTGCAACGTGTGTAACAACTCAACTTCCATTTGCTTAAGAGGTTTCACAAAGAGATCATACAACAAGCGCAGTTTCCAGGGCAGGAGGAGCATCTTTCTGTGGGCAACATGTACTTTGCTGATCTCTCCTTTGAGAGGTTAGGAAGCTAGAATTAATAGCCCCTGAGCACCATTAACCTGGCTCCCAGCAATAATAATTACAATAATAATAATCCTTACATTTGATATAGCGCCTCATCACGTCACAGAATACACTATAAAGTGAATTGACTGCATATTTGGTGGGCAAAACCCGGCAGCCAATTGCACACAGCAGCTTCCCACTCGTGGATTGAGGCAGCAAATTACTATTATGATTTTGTTGAAGGAATTATTACCCCCGGAAAAGCGATCCACCAATCGACTAGCGACCGGGTTCCTACTTACTGCTAGGCAAACAGAGGCGTGTGGAGTAAGGAAACATTTGCCCAACATTTCAGTGGCTCAGGTTTTCAGACACTGTTCCAGCCGGTGTTTAGAAACTGCAGATAACGACAAAGTGATCAGAGGCTGCCGGTTAAGAGAAGAGCTGAGTCTGGGGCTGGGTGCGCTCACAGCACGGAAATAATAATAAAAATAATAATAATAATACTTCCAGGTGCCTTATCACAAAGGTAATGCTTCCCCAACAGCCTTTGACACTCGGATAGGAAAGGATTTGTGCCGAAGTAAACGTGCGATGCAATCGATGGCCGTTTTAGGATCTGTTCCTTGTTATCTCCAGTTATGAAATGTGGCCAATAATTATGTCATGGCATTCAGACGTCGCAGCGGCCGGATGTTGTGCAACCGACTGACCACGGGCAAATAATAATAATAGTAGCCCTTGCGTTTGATACAGCGCCTGATCACATCTTCGAGGCGTCCCAAAGAGCTTCGCGGAATACACTGTAAAGGGGGTTGACTGTGTCGTTGGTGAGCAAGACTCAGCAGCCTATTGTTGGTGGGGATGAGGACACTGATTATAGGTGAGACTAAGGACTTTTCCGGGACACACATTGGCTTTGGGTGGGACTGAGAACCTGTCTAACAAATGGCAGTTCTAATGCTGCAAGGATTAATTATCGCAATTCTGTGGATGGCAGCTTTATTCCACCTCTCATTACCCCCTCTGCCTCTTCACAATTAAGAGTGATTTATGATTCACATTCTTTTCATGTGGAATGACTGTGTTTTACCAACTGAAAAAAATCTAATAAAAGGAGCAGACTATTGGAATTAAATCATAGCACCGGCAGATCCCACAACTCACTTTTTAAAACCGGGGAGTTTAGCAGAAAATCCGTGTTAAAGTGGACTCATTTCGGGATGGAACCAAACGTGGCTGTGGTTAAGGGGGAGGGGTGGGGGGGTCAGTGACGCTCTTCACGACCACTGGAACCAGAGAGTCTCTGCATCGGGAGAGAGGAGAGTCACCTACTCAATTGCTGGACAACCCTGGCGGGAGAGAAACAACAACAACCACTTGGATTTATATAGCGCCCTCCACGCCGGACGGCGAAAGACACACTTCCTGCTGAGGCTGAGTTCAAGTCCCATACTGGGGGTGGAAAAGCCTCTAAGTGAGGTTGAATTTGGTCTTGGTCGAAGTGCTCAGGTCCAAATCCCTGACTGTCCAGCGACTTGGGACGTCCTCCCGACTTGAAAGGCGCTGTGTGAATGTAATTTGCTGTTGTGGTTGCTGTCGCAGGCTGGCGTGTGTGGCCTGTGGATTAGAAACATAGGAACGGGAGGAGGCCATTCAGCCCCTCGAGCCTGTTCCGCCATTCTGTAAGATCAAGGCTGATCTGTACCTCAACTCCAAATGCAGCAGCCAGGGGAATATAATAACAATAACCCTTGCGTTTGATACAGCGACTTATCATGTCTTCGAGGCTTCTCAAAGCGCTTCACAGGATACACTGTAAAGTGAATTGACTGTATATTTTGTGGGCAAAGTGCATATATATATGTAAAAAAAAGTATAGCAATAAAGGAGATCACACTCAAGATTTGCCGCTTGTTATCATGTTAGAAGGTGTCTTTATTCCAAAGGAAGGAAGCGAGTGTTTATTATATAAAAGGATAACACAATGGAACAAATCGGTTTAAAAGTAAATTACTCTGCTTGTTTAATGACAACACAGGTTTGGGTTTGAAAATGCTGGGAATTGCGGTACTCTGAGGCTCCCTAAATGGTTGAAAGTTAATTGAAACCCTGACGTCTGACTCATATTAAATTAGCAATGAGATAATCAGTTATTCTCTCGGGTAATCTTCTAACTGTAGTTAGGAGCAGGAGGAGTGAATATGGAGCAATGGGATATTAGTCAGGAGATCCACAATTTGACAGAACCTAACACTGAGTGCAGTATTGTCGTGGGTTTACTTTGGTCAGCAGGATGTCTGACACGTGTGGAAACTGACCACCAAACCAGACTAAGAGTTCCACATACGTTTGCTATGTATGCACGGAAATTTCCCTGTATCTGGAATGGAATTTGTGCTCTCTCTCTCTCTCTCTCTCTCTCTCTTTGGCCCAGGTCAAATGCCGCACATCACCACAACCGTTTTATCCAGGTTCTTACAGCTGTAGAAAAACCTCCTCCATCACCTCCCCCTGCCACCCCCCCCCCATATGATTCCACCTGCACCCCACTCCTCCCCACCATTAATCAACCTCATCGTTCCCTCCCCTATCTGACCTGAACCACACCTTTAAATGGGATGCCTTAGGGAATTGTACAACAACAACAACAACAAGATCAAATACTTCCTTGTAAGTATCACCATAAGGTGGTTCTAGACGTTGAGGATCTCAAGCGAATCTGCCAACAACATAACGTCGTTTGTGAACAGAAGCATCAAAAGGTCCTACCGGGAGAGTGTCCAACACAAGGGAAATGGACGGAGAGAAAGTACAGCATTTTGACACAGGTGAGTGTGTGTCGCAAACATGAGCAAGAGTCACGATGTGTGACAGAGCAGAGAATAACAGTGTACAAAACAGGGCGAGTGATGGCGTGTGACACGGGGAGATTGTGTGTGACATGGGGGAGAGAGTGTGTGTGTGTGTGTGTGTGTGTGAGACACGGTGGGGGAGTGCGTGCGCGCGACACGGTGGGGGAGTGCGCGCGCGCGCGCGCGTGTGTGTGCGCGTGCATGCGTGACCTGGGGATGAGTGACTGCGTGGCTAAAGTGAACAATAGACGCCATGCAACTGACGTCTGACAAAGATTACAGCAACATAAATTCTTTAACGAGGCTCAGTGGGGAACAACTGACTGTCGGAGAAGTAGAGCAGACTCTCAAAACAACCGCCAGATTGTTTGGCGGAATATCGCCAGATTACGGCACTACCTCACCCCTCACGCTGCTGAAACCCTGGTTCACGCCTTTGTCACCTCAAGGCTGGACTATGGGAACTCTCTCCTCGCCGGCCTTCCCGCCACCTCCCTCCACAAGCTGCAGGTCATTCAGAACTCTGCAGCTCGTGTACTGTCCCGCACCAGGCTTCGGGACCACATCACTCCCACCCTCGCTCGCCTCCACTGGCTCCCCATCCCCCAGAGGATTGATTTCAAGATCCTCATCCTCACCTGCAAGGCCATTCACGGCCTTGCTCCCTCCTACCTCTCCGACCTACTATCCCCCCAAGTACCTGCCCGTACCCTCCGTTCCTCTGGCTCCGGTCTGCTCCACGTCCCCCGCCCCAACCGCCCTACTATCGGTGGTCGGGCCTTCAGCCTCTCAGCCCCGAGGCTCTGGAACTCCATCCCCCAGTGCCTTCGCCTTGCTTCCTCCCTTTCCTCCTTCAAGGCCGGTCTCAAAACCTTTCTCTTTGACCGTGCCTTCAGCTCCCCTCTCGACTCTCTTCCTCCTCCTCGCTCCCTCCCTTCCCTCCCCTCACCCTGACCATTCCCCCTCCTCGCTCCCTCCCTTCCCTCCCCTCACCCTGACCATTTCCCCCCTGCTCGGGTCATGACCCAACTGTGCAGCGCCTTGGGACGTCCTCCTGACGTGAAAGGCGCTCTATAAATGGAATCTTGTTGTTGTTGTTGTTGTTGACCATGAATCCCGGAAACCACTGCTGGGAATCTCGTGCAAAATATTCTCAGGTGTGCGGTCATTTTAACTGAGCTGCCAGCGAAGGGTTAATGCCGGAGAGCTCGAGAGGAGACGCTGATTAATCAGCCAAGGTGAGTCAAATTTACTTTGAGCTCCACGGTCCCCTCCTTTGCCGAGCTAAACAGAAGCGCTAATTATTGCTAAGCGTCCTAATTAGGTTTCAGATTAATTTTTAATAAATGTGGTTCTAATTGGCAGAGTACCTTGATGGAAATTTGTGGGGAAATTTGTCACTTTTGGTTAAGATCAAGACCAAATGCGTCACCTAACGACTGAAACAAAAGTTAACCCTTTTGTTGCTGATGCTTTCAGCTGCCGGTCAGCGTCACCGGAACAGGGGGAAGGTACCTGGGGCAGGGGTGGGGTGGGGGGGGGGGGGGGGGGCAGAGCATACCAGGAGCCCGTGCTTCACCCATGCCTCACATGCCCCCCCACCCCTCCCTCCTCGTCGCTCTCTCTCTTGATACGTCCCTCGTTCTCCAGCCCCCACCGCTCTTTCTCAGCACATTTTACTTTACGTACTGTGTGTGCATTTTACATTTCCATACATTCTGGACCAGAAACGACTGCATCGCCCTCTGGAACTCCATCCCGTAGTCCCTTCGTCTTGCCCCCTCCCTAACCACCTTGAAGACCCTCCTCTTCGACCGTGCTTTCGATCTCCCCACTTCCCCTCCTGCCCTCCAGCCTCTCCCACCCCCACCCTCAGCTCAGGTCCGTACGTAACTCTTGTCTGACCAGTGCCTTGGGACATCCCCCCGATGTGAAAGGCGCTATACAAATGTAATTGTGTGGTTGTAACTGAGGCAACATTGCTATAATAATCCTTGCATTTGATATAGGGCTTTATCACATCTTTGAGACGTCTCAAAGCGCTTCACAGAATACACTGTGAAGTGAATTGACCGTATATTTTGTGGTCGAAATGCGGCAGCCAATTATTCTGCTCAGGACGAATTTACAACGACAATCTTCGGGGTAATATTTCTTCCTGTTCAGTAATTGAACCCAGCTGTTAAATTATCAAAGATCTTATAAGAAAACGTTGCCCCTTCGTTTCAAATTGGTTGTTTCAGACTTTTGGTAGAGGGTTGGGTGGGTGTGTGGGTGTCTGTGCGTGTTATTTATAATATTATATGAAGCTAGAAAGTGAGATTAAGGGAAAAAAAAACAGGGAGCAATGGGACACATTGGTGAAAATGTCTGTTTCTGTGTTAAAATCTCCTATTGACAATCGTGACAGATGCTTGCCCCTCTTGCACAACCCAGAAAAACCCTCCAGGAAGATCTTTTCTGTTCCCTCTCCAATAGAAATCCTTCACAGTTGGCTTTCAGTCTCCAAATGGGACCAGGGTGCCATAGAGGCCAGAGTCAGCAATCGGAACTTAAAGATCCCACGGCGCCAACCAAACAGAGTAAAGGGAGTCCTGGTGTCCTGACCCACAATCCTGCAAATGAAACTGATCGTGCATTTCATGGCTGTTTGTTCGTGGGATAAATTTGGCTGCTGCGTTTGCCTATGAAAAGGCACAGTCACGTTACGTTACAATAAAGTGCTTTGAGATGTCCTCCCGATGTGAAAGGCAGCTCACACTGCCGTAAGCTGAACACCATGGTTGCGTGAGCGGTTGCCATTTTCATTCAGTGAACCAGGATCAAACGTGTGTCCTTGCCCATGGTGTGTAGTTGAAGAACCGCTGTGTGTGTGTGTGTGTGTGTGTGATTGCGAGGCAACACACGGTCTGTCCCAGTGTGTCTTTCCAGCACTGCAAGTGCATTCCTACGTCAAAATAAAGTGTGTAATGAGATTACAAACGGAATTTGTCGAGAGATTGCTGTGGTTTAAGCAGCAGCCGCCAATATTTCAATACGATCGTCTAGTTCTGCTCTGGGCGATCCACATTAGAAATTATAGAGAATTACAGATGACATATGATAGGAAAGTTGTTTTTTTTTCTACAATTGATCAGGGTTCCTGGTACTCGTAGGGTTTAGAACAGAGAATCCGTTCCTAGCAAACTACAGCTAAACATTCTCTCAGGACACGTCTCAGGGATTCAGTGGTTCGTGTAAGTTTGTTAGACAGTTGGATTAATTATTTGGAGAGGACAAGTTTGTAGGTCAACGGGGAGACAGCGGGCGAACGGGATTGATTTGGATTAGCTCTTTTCAAACAGCCGGCGCAGACACGATGGGCCGAATGGCCTCCTTTTGTGCCGTATAATTCTACGAATCGTAATCTCCACGTAGATTAGATGATGGTTAGTTAACAGTCAGTTAGTTACATTCGGTTGGGTACAATCAGTTAGATCGTCAGGTTGGATACCATCAGTTAGGTTCAATTGATATAGTTGGTTAGATGCAATCGATTAGGTACAACTGATTAGACTCAGTCAGATTGATACAATCACTTGGACTCCGCGCAGTTGATGCACTTGGTTAGATACGATCGGTTAGATACAATCGGATCAATACAACAGGTTGGGTACAGTCAGCTTGTTACACTTGGTCTGAATCAATCAGACACAGCGAGATTGATATAACTAGTTAGATACATCCATTAGATACAGGCAGAATGATGTGATTAGATTATATAAATCAGATTGATTCAGGCAGCTTTTGTGAAGTCCATTGGACAAGGTTGGTTACACAGTGAGTTAGATAAAGGTGCTTCCTGGAGTTGGATTGATGCACTCCATTTAGATGCACTTCACCTTCTGCAATCAGTTAGATACAGTCAGATTGAGAGAACATCCATTTGATACAGTCAGTTAGATAATATCAGTTTAATATGGTTATATTAATCATTTCTAATGTCTGGATTGCTTTAAATCTATTTGATTTTAAAGATAAATGATAATAACAATTTTAATTCGGGTGTTAAATTAAAAATAACTCATGTTGGGAGGGCCATGAGACCCGGAACTTCATACAGTCTCATCTCGTAACACGATTTTGTCTTAAAGTTTAGGACTGTACGATTGCGGAAATAGAGTCTTGATGTGTGGAATCCCGAAAAACCTGGTGTGAGGTGCTCTCAAAGCTGTCGTACGTGGCACGGGTCTGAGCAGGTTGGAAAAGGAGGGAATCGGGTCGGAGAAGGAAAGAATCAGGTTGGAGAGATAGGGAAATCTCGAAGACCCAACATAGGGCTTGAAACGTCTGATTCGGAGCCGAGAGCCATACCAATTAATATCAGTCCCTGATAATGCTCAGTCATCCTTCTGATGTGACACAACACCGGATGTGAGTGTACCTGGCATTGATAGTGAAGGGCTGAAGCAAAGGAAGCCAGCGTGGTCCACCCACAGAGCATGTCCCGAATAGTTCGAAAAGGGTTTTGGCTGTGGGCCGGGGCCTGGAGGTGCACCCAGGGGACACACGAGTCCTCATCAGGTGCCTTATTCATGCCTGTGATCTTTGACATTTAATTCCGGATAATGTATTCTATTTATGTGCGATCAAGTGATAATTGATTGAGGCCAAACTCATTTAACAGACCGAGCTTCGGCGCTGACCTCTGGAACATTCTGTCAGGAGACTCGGGGCTGTGTTATACACGCTGAGAAGAGGACAAGCCATCCCCAACGACGCTGAGACTCTGCGTTCTGTCAGCTTTGTCACTCGTTCACAGACGCACAATCTGTGAGCCTGGACTAATCCCAGAGCCTACGCCAATGTCGATTTCACCTCTCGCATAGGATAGCATCTCTTAAGTACTTTACACAAATGGAGTTGGGACCTGAGCTTGGCGGCAGATGAGGAGCGGGAAGAGATGACTGAAGGCTCAGTAAAATAGGCAGAATTTTAGTAACGCAGAGTGAAGTGCAGACAACGGAGGAGAGAGATTTTGGAAGCGAGTTCCAAGGAGTCGGGGTAAAGGAGATGAAATCGCCCACCAATGGGTGAGTGGGTGGTTGGTTGGTGCGAGGGTGTGGAGGTAATTAAAGATCACAAGATGGGTTTGGGTAAAGGGTCGGATTAACCAACGCACCAGCAACCGTGTCCGTTGAGCGCGATTTGACACGTACACGCTGAGTTTCGATTGTGGAGTTCGACGTGTTCGCAGCTACAAAAGTCACGCGAGAGAGCGCCATCTGTCTTAGGGCCCGCCAATGCCCTAATCTGGCCCTGCCATCGTGCTCCCCCGCGCCCTGCTCCCTCGGGCCCTACTCCCCCGGGCCCTGCTCCCCCGGGCCCTGCTCCCCCGCGCCGAGCGTCTGGCAAGAACGCGATTGTGCGGTATGTTAAAGAAGTCGATTTGCAGTGCGGAGCGACTGATTTGCAGACAGAGTAAATGGCAGTTTGACGAGGTAATAAATGTGATTGTCACACACAGACACTGTGTGTGGAAATCACCTCTGGCGTCCTGAAATGAATTTCGCACACAATGTCTCTAAGTGACAATTTAGCTCATCCGCCGCCTCAAACTGACATGTAGCGATAGCTGTCATTTTACAATTTCTGGAAATAAATACGGGATAAACTTTCGATACACCATTCTGCCGCTCGAGGAGAGCAACAACCAAACACAGCCACGTAAGCTGTCTCTCTCTCTCTCTCTCTCTCTCAACGTGCTGCATCCTCCCGTAACACCGTTCTTCCCACAGTCGCTGCTCTCTGGCATCTTACTGATAAACCCTCAATGTATTCATCAGCGAACACTCCCACAGATCCAGCAGATCCATCTATTCCTATTGTATGGAATCCCAATGGACCCCAAACTCTTCCCGTTCACTTCCCATTGTACAGCAGTGCAATGCCCTGCACCATTCATTTGGATTGTAACAGAATCTTTTTCACACACATTGTGCGGAAGCCCAACTGTCCAAACCAATTCCCATTCATGGAATCATAGAAAGTTTACAGCACCAACACAGCCGACTTGGTCCACCATTTTCTGCACTGGTCTTTCATCTGCTCGCTCCTCATAGCGCTTAATATTTGCTTTTTATTCAAGAATCTATCTAATTCTCCTTAAATCAAATTCTTTGCCCAACAACAATACCTGCCGGATTCCACCAATGTAACTATTGTATTTGTAGAGACATTTTATAACATTCCCCTTTGATTTTTTTTGTAATTACCTTAAATTTGTGCTCTCTGGTGACCGGGGAAAATAACTTATTTCTACTAACCTGGTTGAAAAGCCCCATCGTCTCAGAGATGTCCGTGGGGTGGGTCACCTCTTGTTGTGTTGCTGTGTAAAAGGAGCCTCGCTTTTGCTGGAGCTCTAGGACCCGTTTGCTGAGGCCTGAGCAACAATTGTGGAGCCTGTGATTGACTGAGTTAAATTAGGGCCAGATCTTTAATTTGTTCCAACTTTGCTCAGGACAAGTAAGGACTTGTGCATTAGCCGCTGAGCTCATTCTTTGTCTCAGGTGCTGACAATTTGCACGTTTTGGTCACAGCGAGATGTCAATTGACTTCAACTGACAGCAATAATTTGGCGTTAATATACAATAATAACAATAACAATCCTTGCCTTTGATACAGCGCCTCATCACGTCTTCGAGCTGTCCCAAAGCGCTTCGCAGAATATGCTGTAAGGTGAATTCCCTGTATATATATATATATATATAGTGGGGGCGAAACATGGCGGCCAATTGCGCACAGCAGCGTCCCCGCAAACAGTCGCGGTTCGAGTGTCAACAAACAAAGCAACAGCCCTTTTTTTTTTTAAAAAGTCAAACTTGCTCAAAACTTGTTTCTTTTCTTACTGATCGCTATCCCGTAGATTGTGTTTCCCTTTTAAGGTTTCGGAGGGTTTTGGTGTAGTGATTCGATAATCACCCAGGGCCATTCAAATGTACATTGAATAATTACACAGGCTTTATACCTTGTCATCGCCCTCAGAAAAAGTCAAACACAATTACTATAAATCCAATTTCCTTGTCAGATTAGGAACAATTTAAAAATTATTAACATTTTCGTAATAGTACAAATAATGTGGTTTTCCTGGACTACTCTTGTCACCGTGAGTGAATGATCAAGAGTGACGGGGCGGTTACATACATCACACCAAAGACTCTTTCCAGTCGGTTCGTGCCCTTCCACTGAGTACCTCGCCGAACCAGAGAGGAGGAACTTAAGAGATTGGACCCCAAGTGAGAGAGGAGCGACTAGAGAGATCGGACCGACTCTTACACCTTCCGGGTGTCTTGTCTTCACGTCCAATTTCTGCCACGTAGACAATTGTACTTGGAGTAACATCACGACCGCAGCATTGTAGCCTGAACCACATCTCGAGACCCTCCTCTACGATCACGCGATCGGCCACCCCTCCTACCCCTTACCCTCCCTGTAGTCCACCTCCTGAACAGTGACGAGTCCAATCTTCGGTGTTCAAACGGTCTGTGACGTCCACCTGATAAACAGGCACACAAGACCTCAGGGCGGAGGCCTCATCTGAAACACGGCAGCTCCCAATGCAGCTCCTGCCTTTCTTCGCCGATTCACTTTACCAACTCGTGTTAGGCCCTCAATAACGGCACTGAAACTGACGTCTGTAACTGAGCGGATCGGGAAGCTGCAGTAGTGACTGACAACTCTGCCTTTGCCTGCGATCGCAACTCAGCTCCAGTGCCTGCTGGGGGCAGCCACAGGCAAGACCACAAGACGGGGTTTGGTTGAAGAAGTTCCCTTTGGCCTATTTATTTATTGAATTATTTAATTAATCCTTGCATTTGATGTAGCGCCTTATCTCGCGTAAGGGAGTCTGAGTGTGAGCGAGCGCGAGTGAGGGGAGTGAGTGTGCGTGAGTTTCACACGCTGAGCCCCTGAAGGGGTTAAAGGTGGATACAGAGTTTCTCAGCGGTCCGAGTGGGGGGGGGGGGGGAGGGTGGGGTGGGAGTGGGCAGTTATTTTGAGGAAGAATGAGATAGACAAGTGTCACAGTTAAAGCTAAACCCTTCATTTGAGCTTCTTAAGCACTTCCCTCATTGCCTGTGACATAATTTAGACAAATGACCCGGTTAAGAAAAAAAATAGCCGTCAACTCTGCTGGTGTAAGGCTTGAGGAGTCACTGGGGGGTACATGTGTTAACAGGCTAACTCTATGTAAACAGCAAACTGTCTTTCCTCAACAGCCTGATTTTAACCCAGTGTCTGTGGATACTGCAGCCACTCTCTCTCCGCTTGATGAATGTGTCTGGCTTCTGAGTGGCAGCCACGAGAGAGAGCGAGCGAGCGAGCGAGCGAGAGAGAGTGTGCGCTGGTGAGAAAAGGATGAGTTAAAGCTGGGGGAAGAGTGTCATCCTGTGGTGTGTTGGGAGAATTGCTCTGGTGGCTCGACTCTGGATCTCAGCTGATTACTGCACCGGGATGTTGATGATGATGATGATGATGATGATGAAGGGCCCGAAGAATGAATCTCTCGAGTTCAACGACAAGAACAACAACAAGATTACATCGGTATAGCGCCTTTCGCGTCGGGAGCACGTCCCAGGGCGCTGGACCGTCAGAGATCTGCTGGCGGTCGGGATCAGGAGGGGGTGGAGAGTGGTGATAATAACGCACAGCACTGCATTGTCGAACGCGGGTTATTTGGGGGGTGAGTAGGGGTGAGTGACGGGGGTGGGGGTGGGGGGGGTGGGATGAGAGCTTCGGGTCTCGACACTAAAGAGCTATCTTCATTGAGCGTCGGAGAGGGCTGAGAGGAAACCCGGTGGAGGCGTTCGACACCCAGGAGAAGTTTCGGGAAGGTAAAACAGGGAGGGACGGACGCAAGTCAGCGAAGGGTGCCTGGCCCCCACGAAAGAGTCCCAGCGATCATCTCCCCACATGTGCTTCCCATTTTACCGTAATCGACACTGAACGTTCCCTGGCTGGTCGGAATCATCTGCAAAGCATTTAAACCCGTTCTCAGCGGGAATGTGGCAGGGCCCCGAAAAGAACAGGCAAACAGGATCGTGTGTGTGTGTGTGTTTTGTGGGGGGGCGGGGGGGGTTTGGTGATGGTGTCCTTGGACTTACCAAGAGCCAAAGAAAACTAAGATCAGCGCACACAGATGTTAGCAGTAGTCAATTTATTACGAGAACCTCAGCTGCAGGAAGCAACTTCTCCGCCAATGCCAGGGAGTCACCGCCTTTCAGACACTAACATCATCCTCGCTTTCCTGCCAGCCATTCTCTGTCCGTAGGTGACCGTGGCTACAGCTCATCCCGAGCAGCTCGGAGTGGGAAATGCCGGAATTCTTCAGGAACCTCCTCGCCCTTGGCTGATTTCCTGTAGAATCCCAGCGACTCGAGCAGAGCAGACATCTCTTCCAACTTCATTCCCTGCACCAGCTCTTCCTGTGAGAGGAAGGTGGACTTGTTTCTTACACACACACACACACCACACAGCAAATCACTGCTTAATAATCATAATAATCATAATAATAATAATCCTCGCATTTGATACCGCGCCTTATCGGGTCTTCGAGACGTCTCAAAGCGCTCCGCGGGCTCTACCGTAAAGTGTAGCGACTGTGTATTTGTGGGCGAAATAAGGGACGGGGAAGGAGGTGCCTCTTAAACAACAGATGGGGGTGGATGAGTTCGACACACACACACGCGCGCATAGTCACATAAATACACACACACGCACACACACAGACAAAGACACACATAGACTCACCGACGCACACATTTACCGCGATTACCTATCCCCTCGCTGCCCCCTTTGGCTTTTGTCCTCCAGCTCAGGTCCTCGGCCAACAACAACACTGGGAAGCCTTTGAGATTTCCTCTCAACACAAAAGGCATTGTATAAATGTAAACTGTATTTAACCCCATACCCATTTACACACACACACACACGTGTATTTAAAAACATAGTTATACACACACACACACACACATTTACACTCATTTACGCACATATTTACACACACGCATTCGTATTTACACAAACATTGACACACACACATATTTACACACACATATTCGTACTTACACACACACACACACATATTTACACGTACACACACACACACACACACACACATGTACACACACACATTGCCAGTGGCCTGATTGCTTGCTGGAGCTGGTGGCTGAGCTGCTCAGGACGTGTGGTGGCAGTTGTGCTGTTGATGTGACTGGACACTGACCTTCACCACCTCCTGCTCCACATTGTAGAAAACAAACCGTGGCTCCTCGTCTTCCCGGGACTCATACTCCATGTTGTGGCTGAAGGTGAAGTTAAGCAAATAGATAGATAGCCCAGGGAGAGGGGTAACTGCTCACAGCCGAGGGGAAGGTTGGCTCTGAGCAGACAAGGACTTGATGTTAGTACAGTGTTTAGGGTTTGTGCTGATATTAATGTTGTGTTTAGGGTTTGGTACTGATATTAGGGCCATATTAGGGGTTGGGATAACATTTAGGTTATTTTTCGAGTTCAGATGTTATTAGTGCCTTTAGGATTTGGGAGTTAATTTTTGGGGTTGTGTTTGGTGTGAGGATCGGGGTTGGCTCTAAACAGCCCCCGCACACAGGGCCCAGTGTGCGCTCGAAAGTGGTCACATGTATTGGACATTTCGGGCGGTCCTCAGCTTCCTCACGGAGTTTAAGCGCACAGCAATCAACAACAACAACAACAACTTGCATTTATATAGCGTCCTTCACGTGGGGTTGGAGTCCCCAGATTGGGTTTCCTTACAGAGTGGCGTACACTGTGTCCCCTCACCCCCACACCTTCTGATCCCCACACCCCGTGCCCTCATTCTTTATGCCACCCCATATCGGGCACCAACCATACACTGTGTCACCCACCTCCGCCCCCCCCGTCACGGGCTGTGTGTCCCAGCTGCTCAGTCACAGGGAGGATACTATAGCGCCAGGCGTTCCATTAGGAATTGGTACAGCTCCGGCTGCTTCTTGATCGGTCATCCGACCAAACTTGGAGCCTGAAAAACAGCATGAGCGAGACCTTCAGAGCCTGAGACAGAGACTCCCATGGTTTATAGCCAAGGGGAGAAATCAGAGAGATGTGGAAAAGTCAGAAGAGTGGAGGCTGGAGCAACTGCCACACCCTGTTCAAACAACAACAACAACAACAAGGGAGGACGTCCCAAGGCGCTGTACAGTTGGGTCGGGACCCGAGCAGGGGGCAAATGGTCAGGGTGAGGGCAGGGAAGGGAGGGAGCGAGGAGGGGGTAGAGAGTCGAGAGGGGAGCTGAAGGCTCGGTCAAAGAGAAAGGTCTTGAGACCGGCCTTGAAGGAGGAAAGGGAGAAAGCGGCGAAGGCACTGGGGGATCGATTAAAACAAAGTATAAATAGCGCAGGAACCCAGAGGCGAGTCAATCTTATTTCAGTTACGCATAATAATAATTGTCGTTCTGCTGGACAAGCAGCAGTAATTTTTTTTTACATAGACAGACCTCGGTTTAACCCGGTTGAAAGAATTTTAAAGAATTCCAGAAGGCTGCTTCAACACAATCTGTCTTATACAAATCTGTGCTAATTTATGTTTGGCCCAAGTGCTCAGTAATCTCATCCCAGATCATCGTCTCTAACTGTACCTGTCTCACACTCACACTTGTGAGACAGATACAATCCACGGCTGTTTGTGAGACACTGTGGTGTGCAATCGGCTGCTGCGTTTCGCCCACAAATATCCGACCAATTCACTTCACAATATACTCACGATTAGTTTTCCGCGAGCTATCTGGGTTTGCTCCTCAGTCGCATTCTGTCCTGCGATCCCGCAGTGGATCAGCGCCAGGCACCACAGCACCAAAGCCATCTCTTCACCACCCCAACATACTCGCGAGCACGAGCGAGGGTTACCTTATAACCAGCCCCGACCAGACCACCGCTGCGGGGGGAGCCGGGTCAGACCAGGGCTCATCGGTATCAGGTGCTCACCTCAGTGTCTGCAGTAACCGAAGCGGGCAAAATACCTAGAATTAGGTCGTTTAGTGGATCAGGTGGGGCGGTTCAGGACACACTGCACCCCAGAGGCACCCAGAATGTGTCCACGGTACCTGGGGTTACCTGTAACCCGCATTGGGTTGTCCCCTTGTACAGGTGTCCTGCCACAATTCTCTCTCAGGGTCAGGTAAATGTTTAGTCATCGCAAAGGCAGGAACACGTCAGCAGTAGAAACCGGCCCGAACACTCTAGTTAACAAGCGAACTACAAACAGGCAACGGCAACTCTGGAGAATAACCGGACAAGGTCACCAGATGAGCATTTCACTTTAAAACTGTTCCAGTGCGGTGAAAGGAGTGAGTGTGGAACCTATCCCATAGGTTGGGGTAAAGGCATACCCAGAATAATGGAAGTTGAGGCACAGGTTGATCTAATCGAGGATATAGTGATGCAGAATAACATTGAAATAACAAGTGCGAGGAGTGAGTTACAGGCGGATTTAATTGAACGGTGTGGGAGAGGGTATATTTAGAATAATGATAATCGGTGCATTTGATAGGACATTTTATCACGCTGTTGAAACATCTCGAAGCACTCTCCCTGCCAAACTGCTGCGAAATCCAAGATAAACTATAGCCCAAGGTACTTAGGGAGATGAGACAAGACATTTTTGCAATTGAGAGAGTAAACGTAGATCAATAATTCAGGATCCGCCAAGACAATAAAACAAGAGATTCTAGATTTAGTGTTGTAGAGTTTAATTAAGGGCAGATAGCAAAACATTTTTCTTTGTTCAGAGGGTAACACAAGCACAATACAAACTGACATTTGTACGGCGTCTTTCAAATGAGGAGTACGTCCCAAGGCATTGGGCAATCAGAGCTTTGCCCCTGAACTGTGGGACCGAGGGGTGGGGGGCGGGGGGGGGTGTAGTGTGAATGGGTAAAAATAGCCAAAAGCCGTTAGTACGTTATTATTAGGCATTAGTACAAGCAGCATCAATCTGTTTAGTTTTATTTCTCACTCTCTCTCTATCAGGCTCGCTTTCGCCCCCAGTTTCTGTCTCTCTCTTTACTCCCTCTCTCTCTGTTAGTCTCGGCCCCTCTAATAATATTAATAAACCTTGCATTTAGCATAACACTTTATCACATCAGAAAGATGTCTATTTGTTGATGGGATTATTAGCCCTGTAAAAGTGATGCACCATTTCGACCAACAACCGTGCTCCTACTCACTGCTCGGTAAACAGAGGCAGGCGGAGGAAGGAAACTCGCCTAACATTTCGCCCTGTGCCCGGGAATCGAACCCAGGTCCTCATCTGGCTACGGGACCTCACGTGAAACCGGCTGTTCAGTTGGACGATCAAATGCAAGGATTATTCTCATGATCACGTTTTATATTGACAAAAATACCCATTTCCACCAGAGGGACCGATGCAGATGTACGTTTTATCCGGTCACATTACCACAGGTTGGCCACAGGATGGCAGGGAAGCTCCATGCAAAGAGTGAAATTATACTGTGCTTGAGGGAGGGAGGGAGCGAGCGAGTGTGAGAGAGACAGAGAAAGGGCGGGGGGGGGGGTGCATACAGGACAGAGGCAAAGAAATACCCAGCACACGTTGTATTGAAGGCACGGAGCATTTAAGAAGGTTTGTACAAACCGTTGCAGAAAAATAAAGTTTTGAATTCTAACGGCACCATCTTAATTGTATCTTTTCAGCAGGTTTTGTTTAATGGCTTCTGTTGCAGGGTTCTTCGGCATGGAGATAGCCATTTCTTTGACTTGCAGAAGGGGTGCATGAGCTTCGTTGAATAGTTCGACACCAATTTCGTTCTTCACGCGATCACGCCAAGCAGCGAGTCTTACTGAACCTTCGAACGGGTCAAATCCACTGAGAGCAGGCTGGGGAAAAGCGTATATAGTCTTAACAAAGCGCCACAGTGCAACCCTCCTACGAACAGCAAAAAATGCTTCCCAATTCACTTCAAACATCCAGCACGACAAGATGGGGGAAAGAGTCGGGGAGTGGGACTAATGGGATAACTCTTCCGAAGAGCCGGCATAGGCACAATGGGCCGAATGGCCTCCTTCTGTGCTGTGACGCTCTATGATTCTGTCTGTGACAATCTGGGATTAGTTTCCTATCGCTGATATAACATTTATCCTCACTATATAAAAGCCTAGCACTTTTTTTAAATTGCTGTGGTTCACAAACTTTACTCAAAAGTTTATTCAAAACATGGATAGCCTTCACTCACACATAATATACAGTCAATTCACTTTACAGTATATTCTGTGAAGCGCTTTGAGACGTCTCGAAGACGTGATACGGCGCTGTATCAAATGTAAGGATTATTATTATTATAATAGTCACATAATACAGACATTGATGTTTATGGATTACCTTTATCAACTGAACATCATGGAGTTCCAAATGCACCTTGATAGATTGGATAATCAAGTTTATACGCCTAATCTAACAGTAAAAGTTAAGCAGTGACTTTTACTAATAAATAAAGAGTTTTACTGTCTAAAATGGAACCAAGACATAGAGTGACTGACCTGCATGAGCTCCACGATTGCAACCAGGTCAGCGATGGTAAGAGCATCTCCGGCAATGTAGGGTTTATCCTGAAGGTAAATCTCTTCGAAGGTCTTCAGGCTTCCACGTAAGTCTTCCAGAGCCGCTTGCACTTTAACTTCAGGAATTGGTTCCCCTGTTAATGCCGGGAGCAATAACTGCAGAGAAAGAACACAGACAGCATGCACGGTGCTGCGCTGGGAGCAAATCAGAATGGCGCAACAAGACAACGACTGATGTCCAGATGCTAGATTTCCCTGTTAGCTTGGATTAGTCACACTGGGAAATGAATATATGAATGTGGGGAATCTAAGATGTCTTCTTTATCTTCTCCATCAATTGTTCTATTTGGCAAAAGATATCTGTGGCCTTTGAAACTGATATGTGCGCTCACAGGTCTTATATTCCCCCCCACCTCCCCAACACCACCACCATAGTATAGTGGTTAGAGCTTTCGCCTCGCAAGCGAGAGGACCCGAGTTTGATTCCCGAGTGGGGCGAAACCTTAGGCAGGTTTTCTTACTCCACATGCCTCCGTTTGCCCAGGAATAATTAGGAACCCGGTTGGTAGTCAACAGCCTTGCTCAGTTTTGTTGACTGCAAACTCTTCTCTACTTACCAATGTGCAACACCGGTTTGGGGGTTAGTTGTTACGATGTGCTCAACCTACATCTGAAGATAAGCTTTGCAAATATGAAGAGGAAATCGTCTAACCTTAAACATGAAGACTTTAGAACCGTGGGGGCGTACAGTGGAGTGCTGCCAAGCCAGGTACTCATCGACACGAGCACGTTTCTGGAGGTCATTCGGGTACCAGTGATCCGGGGTTTGGTATTTTCGAGCCAGATACTTCAGAATGGCCACACTGCAAGGGAACTACTTTAAATCGAAGTATAATTGATTTAAATATATATTATAAATTGATTTATAATAATAACTTGTTCCCAGCAGCAACACAAGACCAAATACCTTCCCCCCCCACCCCCCCCCCCCCCCCCATTATTGAATCAGACTCCCAACAGCAATTACGTGGCACTTTGCAAAGACTGAGAGAAAGCTCCCTGGGGACAGATAGGAAGTGTCCTCCAGTGAAGCGAGAGAGAGAGAGAGAGAGAGAGAGAGGGGGAAAGAGAGAGGAAGGGTGAAGTGCAGGGAATTAGGAAAATTCCTTCAGAGGGGAAGGACAAAGTAGATGAAGGAGGAAGAGATGAATCAGATAAAGTGCCCGGGTTCCGTGCGTGCTCCGTGAGTAACTGCGTAGCTTGATATGGGTAGCAGCTGAAGTTGGGGCTTGAAACCACAAACTTCCGACTCAGAGGCGAGAATGCCACCACTGTGCCAGGCTGACAGGATATTAAGATTCTGGTCTGACCACCATCAGTAACCAGATGGTTATGCAAACACTGTAACGCTGAAACTTCTCAATCGCTTCACAATCAGCAGATAAAATAAATTTCCAAACCCCGATCAGGTCGGGCTGTCTGATAGCAACAGGTGATGGAATTCCTCGACCGAGCTGCTGTTACACTGCAGCAACCTGATGCAATAATAATATCGTTAATAATAATCCTTGCATTTGATGCAGCGCTTTTCAAGTCTTCGTAGACGTCTCGAAGCGCTTCACAGAATATACTGTAAAGCGAACTGACTGTGTGATTGTGGGCGAAACGCGGCAGCCAATTGCGCACAGCAGAGTCCCCACAAACAGTCGTGGATAAAGTGACCAATTTTTTTTTTGAGGGATTATTATTAGGCGCGTGGAGTAAGGAAACTTGCCCAGGGTTTCGCCCGGTCGGGAATCGAACCCAGGTCTCTCGCTTGCAAAGCGAGTGCTCTAACCACTGAGCTACAGGACTCCACAACAATGTTTTCGGTACAGTTCACGTCAAAATCAAGCTGTTGAACCCTAACAGGTCTGCACTCTTGTTCTTTGTAAAGCAAGGAGGAGCTTCTCTTTCTTTTGGACTTATCGATGAACAAAGAGCGAGTCTAGTTTGCGTGTTGTTTACCTTTCGGACAAGGTGAAGTCGCCATCCTTTATTGCTGGCACTTGTCTCTTTGGATTAATCTTTGCATACTCCTCGCTGTGCTGTTGACCTATTGCCCAACGTGCAAAGCAGAACAAGCAAACAAACAGGTACAAAAGTCAAGGGTTGTGAAACGAAAGCACGATACGCAGACAGATACGCTATCACTCTGAAATGCAGGCGCGGATCACCACACTCGCTCACTCTTCGTAACCAGGCAAATCTCTGGAATTACCCAAGCAGAGTGCATCCCTCTCGAGAGGCAGGGAGGGGGAGAGAGAGAGAGGGAGGGGGAGAGAGAGAGCGAAGGGAGAGGGGGAGAGTGCATTCCATTCCAGAGACAGGAAATTCCACGACAAGGATAGCTTATCTGGTTTGGATATGCAACATGGTTGTGCCGACCGACAGAGTAGTCATCATAATAATAACAATAATCCTGGCATTTGATACAGCGCCTTATCACGTCGTCGGGACGTCTCCAAGCGCCTCACAAGGATGCGCCGCAAAGTGTAGTGACTGTGCGTTCCTTTGTTTGCTTGTGTTTGCCTTCTCTTGCGATGGGTTGCGCACAATGTGGCCCGTGATTACATGTGAAAACAAAACCCATTCGGCTTTACAAACTCAGGAAGGAAACGCTCCATTTGGCCAACAAAAAAAAACACACACACACACACACACACACACATTGACTGACTTAATTCCTGTTCAGAAAGCCACACGATCTCTTTAAGTAGTAAAAGGTGGGTGGGGGGGGGGTGAGACATGCAATGCAGAAGGCTTCCTCACCTGTGAACAGGGAGACGTGTTTGAACTCGAAAGGGATCTTGTTCTTTTTGGCGAAGAGAAACACAGAGCGACAGGGCTGCGAGTTCAGATCCAGATACATTTCCAGCCCCATTTCAGCCCTTCTCTCCAGCACTGAGCTCAGAACCCCCTCCCGGGACCCCACCGAGATCCCGCCTCCGTGTCGTCACTCACCCACTTGGCCCTGCCCCCTGCTCCCCCAACCCCGTCTCCTCCACCAGCCCAAGCACCACCCACCCCCACCCCCACCCCCCTCCACCCCCCATCCACTTGGTTTAATAGATTAAAACAGATGATAATTTGGTCTTACCGATCACGCCTATCGTTCGAAAATGTTCTGGGGTTTTTTGTGAAGGATTAACTAATCCTTAATTAATTAAATTAATTAATCACGCTAATTGTCCCATACCGGTCTACCCTCTGGCAAATTCGCTGTGAACCCACCCCCCCCCGCCCACCCCATACAAGTTAATTGCTTCGACTGCAAACCGAAGCGGTGAGAAGACTGTTGCATACCACTCAACTTCAAAGTTCCAATTGTGGTTATACTTTTTCTCACTTAGAATGATCTCGATGTTCAAAGGTTACCAGGTATTTGCTCCCAACTCTTTCAAGTTCAGACGAGCTATGTTTTATAGCAGCAGGCACCTTAGCAGTTCCACAGCAAGGCAATCAAACTTTATAACAGAGCAGTTCATCAACAAAGCAAGAAGACCGACACGGTGATGTTCTGTGCATGTGTGAACGCAGATCGCAACGACATGAGGTTCATCAGCATTTGCAAAAACAAAGTTTTAGAAACATTCCTCCGGATATCGAGGCAGATCTTTGACGTTCGTATTGGTTACCACGAACATAAACTTCAAAAGGTAGTCTACAGATTGTATAGCTTCGTTATAAAGTGATTACCAGCTGCCATATTCTATTGAAAATGCCACTTTACCTTTGTAGAGAATGAAGACAGACATGAATCAAAAGTACATTTCAACATATTTAATTTCCTAAACATGTTTACGTCAGCATTGAATTAAAATGACAATATACTCAACTGCATTTTTTGTTCTCACCATACGAATAACGTACATACTTCGTGACAAGAAAAAAATGAGTTATAGCATCTTATCACACCTTCGAGGCATCTCAAAAGCGCCTCACAGAATATACCGTAAAGTGAAGTGATTATATATTTTGTGGGCGAAACGCGGCAGCTAATCGCACGCAGCAGTGTCCCACACACAGCCATGGATTGAGTGACCCATTTTTTTTTATATTGCGATTATTACCCCTAGAAAAGCAATCCGCCAGTCAACTAACAACCGGCTTCCTAATTACTACTCGGCAAACAGGCGTGTGGAGTAAATAATTTGTTCATCTAAACTCAAATCAGTTTGTAAAAAGCAGATACAAAAGTTTGGCTAATTTCATTCAAAACCTTTTTCAGATCCCTTGACCCCCCCTGGACTCAGACCTGGAACTACTGTGGCTCATTTCATCGTGTATTGCCCTCAGTGCTGCTTGGATTCTTTTCTTGAATTGAAGCACAAATCCATTACCAGCGAAAAGGTAGAGAATCGGATTGATGCAGCTATAAACATATGCAAAGCTGGTAGCCAGCGGCAGCCAGGTTTTAATGTCAACGTCTGATAACATGTGGATTATACTCAAAATATGAAATGGTATCCAACAAAATAGAAAAGCTAAGATGATCATAGTGATTATTTTGCACTGTTTGGTTGACACCCTTCTCCACCTACGTTTGATCTTTAAGGTGATGACAGTGTAGCAAATGGCAATTGTAATAAAAGGAAGAGCGAAACCCAACGTAAATCTTGCCAGTATTAAGCTACGGAGGTTAAGCAGATCCTGTTTGTAAAGGCAATACGTCGTCCCCATTATCAGGTCCTCTTCTGTGTCACGGATAAGGTAGAAAGGAACGCTTACTACAGCAGCCAGTACCCACACAACTAATGACACGATAATTGCCGAATTTACACTTCGATTATTCTGACACCAAACTGGAAATACAACAGAAAGGCATCTATCAATGCTGGTTACGGTCAGTATGAACACACTTGTGAACATGTTCAGATGGACGCCGAAACTAATGAATTTGCACATAAAACTTCCAAACGGCCAATGGAACTTTTCTACTTGATACACAATGGAAAAAGGCAAGAGGGCGGTGAACATGAAGTCAGCCACTGACAGATTCAAAAGCCATATCATGGTGATTGTCTTTCTTACTTCCTGCGTTGCGATCCAGATGACCAGAGCGTTTCCAGAGATTCCGACCAAAAAGGTCACAGAGTAAATCACGAGCGGCAGGACAGCAATCGAATCATCGTCCATCTCCAACAGATAGTCTGAATAATTTTCGTAGGAGGCTGGAGTAGTTAACATTCTCGGAACCTATATAGAGTACCTTCATGAAAAAAAACAATGTTAATAAGCAAATTGTACAGATGAAGGGCGGGGGTGGGGGGGTGGGGGGAGTCTGATTGAGCTGAAGACCTTCCTATTCGATCGTGCCTACGCTCTCCTCCTCCTTTGTTCCGAAGTTATTAAGGAACAACTCTTTGCTCCAGTTCAGGAACTCAGTGAGAGTTACACAAGTGATAGTGGCAACCAGAGAACGACTTACAGAAAGAGTTGAAAGACTATGGAACAGAAAGCCCCAGAAAGCCGTTGATCTGAATCACGTAAAAAAGGCTGTACTTAATATTGAGAAAACAGAGAAAAGATGGACGAATAGAATATCTGGGTTTTAGAAACTCGATACCCCGAATGGCCTTGTTCTGTTCTTGTTGTTTTACATTTAAGTCATTAGCCAAGAGAGAGATCTCGGACTCCTTTAAAGTAATTATGTCCAAATCATATCAGTGAATTTTGACTCAGATCTCAACAACTTCAAGGTGGCTGGTATGTCATGAGCGCACACTTGCGCGCACACACACACACGCACACACACACACGCAGGTCCGCACACTAACGCACACACACGCCGCTCTCATACACACACACACACACGTGACCGCACCCTCACACACACACACGCACACACACACGCACACACACAGTGCCCTCATGCACACACACACACAACCACACCCTCGCGCGCACACACACACACACACACACAGGGCCCTCATACAAACACGCACACATACACACACAGGACACACACACAACCACAGGACAGCACTCTCACCCACACACATTCAGACAGTTCAGTTACTGTCGCCTTCTCCACCACCAACACCAAATCAATCAAAGCGAAGAAAAATGTCAGCAACACAGAAATGAGAGCAAGAAAGTAAAACCATGCACCCAGATTAGTGTCCTGGGTACAGAGTTACCTGGTGAAGTTGTCCGCAAGTCAACTCGAAATGGTCACCACTGGCCACTAGACAAGCAGGAATAAGAGTATACGAATGCACTGTAAAAAAAAATTTTTTTAGAATAATAACAATATTAATCCTCGCACTTGATTCAGTGCCTTTTCACGTCTTCGAGACATTTGAAAGCGCATCCGAGAACATATTGACTGCATATTTTTTGTGGGCGAAACGTGGCAGTTAATTGCGCACAGCAGCGTCCCACAAACAGTCGCAGTTTGAGTGACCAAACTTCTTAGAAATAGAGACAGATTTAAAAAATATATAAAACACATATTATTAGGATATAATACAAAATTACATTTATATACCCTACACACCCACACAACATACACGCACACAAACATACATAAAAATAGTCCTGTCTCCGTTTAGATTCTTGTCATTAATAGATAGTTAAAGTTCAAGAGAGATAGTGGAAGCGCAGAATGGAACTTATTGGGAAACGAGTTCTGGCTTCTTCCAAATCCCCCCCCAAATGCAGAATTCCCATCATTTTGGGGCAAAAAAAACGCAATAAACGCTTCTCGTCGCATTCTTCATCGCCAGAAACTCAGAACTTGTTTTTTTTCAGTGAAATAAACCTTCTTTTACTCAACAACGCACCCCCCCCCCCCCCCCAAAAAGGCATCGAGAGAGAAAGAAAGAAAAAAAGAGGAGCAGCAACAAGCATTTACACTCACGTGGAGTTTCGATCCCTTGTGTTTTGCGAGGAAGTTTCAAAGCCCTTTAGAAAGTTTAATGAGTGGGAGTCAGTCGGGATGTTGAGTTAGAAAGCAAATAAGCAGAGAGAGAGTGTGTGTGAAACAAAGTGAGAAACATCTCACCAAGCACATGTCAAAACCACCAAGTAACCGTTGCTTAGCTTATGTGTGTGGGATAATACTACCTTCTCTTAGTCTCACTCTGCTGTTCACAAGCTACGTGCGATATTGAAGGTATTTTGCCTGGAATTACAGCCCCAGAATAATTTGCAAACAGTAGAGGTTAGTCAACGACTTGTTGTACATCACGTAAAAAAGAGTGGCTAATGTACAAACAAGTCACAGAATCGTGCGGGGTGATTTTATCTTTGCTTTTTTTTATATACATGCAGTTGAATTAAAGTGTTTTCTTTCTTTTTTTGGCAAATCAATTCTCAATGGTTACCTGCGAAGGGACCATCCCACTCGCTCTCAAACTCCAACCATATTTAAGAAACGAGTTTTTTTTTTTGGAAATAAAGAAAGGAAACCTTATTTTTTTTTGGAGGTGTCACTGTGTTTTAAACACTCCTGCTGCTTTTTCTGCTGTTTTTCGATTAGGTGGGAATCATGCAAGAGATGAGATTTGGTTTGGGTGGTTAGTGTGAATCATGTTAATAGTTAAACAACCACTTGTCCGTGGAGGTGACCATTACGTACGAAAATCAGAGATTGCTCATCAAAAATAGCAAAACCTCCACAATTAGTCATAGAAATACTACGGCTGATCTGGTCCCCAGTCACCAAAAATCAATAAAAAGCACCTAGAATTAGTTAGCAGTGAAAAAAAGCTAAAAGAACTCACCTATTTTAACGCACTTTCACAAATTAACCTTCTTTCTCCAATGGCAGCAGATTAATCACTTTCTCATTGGCCGGTTACACTTCCAGCAGATCAATAAGAAAACTTGTGGTTTTAAAGCGTGCGTTAAGTGTTGCTGCTTAAAGAAAGAGAGTCAACTTTTGGGGTCCGTGACCCTCAATCAGAAAATGGGATGGGGTGGGGTAGTAACTACCAAATGGGGTGGATGACCCCTGTCCTCCACCCCATTTTCTCCTTTGTCTTTCTTGCCCCACCTCCCCTCTATGTTAGTTCTTAAAACCTCTCTCTCCCAACATCCCCCAGTTCTGATGAAGGGTCATGGAACCCTAACGTTGACTGACTGTCCTCTCTCCATAGATGCTGCCTGACCTGCTGAGTGTTCCCAGTGATCTCCGTTTTTGTTCCAGATTTCCAGCATCTGCAGTATTTTGCATTTTATTGAGTACTTTGCAGGTACATTATAGAAGGGATGTAGAGGCACTGGAGAGGGTGCAAAGGAGATTCACAAGGATGATCCCAGAACTGAGGGGTTATACCTATCAGGAAAGGCTGAACATACTTGGACTCTTTTCTCTTGAAAAGGGGAGAGTAAGGGGTGACCTGATAGAGGTCTTTAAAATGATGAAAGGTTTTGAGAGGGTCAACATAGGGAATATGCTTCCACTTGTGGGGAAACCAAAACCAGGGTCCATCAATATAAAATAGCCACAAATAGATCAAATAGGGAAGTTAGAAGAAATTTCTTCACACAGAGGGTAGTGGGAATGTGGAACTTGCTACCACAAGGAGTTGTTGTGGCAAATAGCACAGATGTATTTAAGGGAAAGCTGGAGAGGTACATGAGGGAGAAAGGAATAGAAGGTTATGCTTGAAGGCTTAGTTGAGGAAGGGCAGGAGGAGATTCATTTGGAGCATAAACACCGGCATAGACCAGTTGGGCTGATCGGCCTGCGTTTGTTGCTATTGTTAATGTATTCCAATGTAATTAATGCAAAATTCCCTGATTGTTCCCCTGGGCAAATTGATCAGCAACTTGTGCCTGCAGTGAGGAGAATGTCCAACTCATCTGGATGGTTATTTCAAATGCATTTTAACCTCATTCCTTAATTAAGGAACCAAATGATTTTAGGAATATCACATTGTTGACTCTTTGTTGTAAACTCAAATAAATTCACTTCTACCAAAGGCTAATAAACATTCCATGTGAGCCTTGGAGACCCCACACCCCTGATTGCAGCTTGCAGAGAGTTCCTGGTACCTACCATCCACCCGGTGAGGGCTCGAACCCACACTTGTTGGATGCCGAACGACCAACTAGTGATGATCCTCCTTTGGGAAGGAGGTAAGCGGGGTTTCTTTGGCAGTACTTGGCAGGACAGACCAGTCCCTGGGGGAATCAACCCACTCAGCTCCTGTTACCCCTGCAAGCTAAAGCCTTATTGGGTAGGGTGGTCCTAGCTGGACAAGTGGGAAACCTCGCAGCTGGTTAGACTCCAGCAGTTACCCCAACGCACACTCTGGGCTCACGCGAGCCTTGGCTCTTGCCAACCTGCGCCTAATACTTTACGGAATTGGGTAAGTGGGATGCGTCCCTCCAGGGAGGATTCCATTCTGACAATCTAACTCTGGGATTTCCGTGTGTAGGTGGGATGCGTGGAATTCCCAGTTTGGTTTGAGTTCTCTCAAAAGCACGGTGATGGGTTTTTCTACATGTGTTAACACACACGGCTGACCAAATAAAAAAACAACTCATCTCCCATACTCTTTAAGGTTTGTTATCCAATGCCGTAAAAATAATTAGGAAAATATTTAAAGTATTTAAATCCTAATTGAAACATTTTGGACGGTTTCATTACTGTCCACCACTCACTGACTTTGATATTAAAGTTGTGAAAATGTAATGTTCAGGATTGACTCCCAATGTCAATAGAACTGCCTTCACTGGTGCCTCGTGTTATCAGGTGGAGAAGGAGAAAAGAAAATGTTCACATTAACGGCAAATGCACTCTACAAAAATGGAAGTAACCCACAATAACAACCCACATCTCTTACAATTATACTAACAACAACTTGCAATTCTATCACGTCCTGCAGCACCACGTGACGGTGGTGGAACCTGGCCCGGCGTCGGGTGGGGGGTTGAGAGTTACCACAACTAAATTAGATAAAATGCCAACCCATGAAATGCCCGCTCAACATGTGGTATTTCACAAACCGCACGAAGTAAATCTCTCATAACAGAAATACGATTTTGAGGATACAAACTTTAAAGGCCTTAAAGTCTCGCTGACCAAAAAAGGGCCTGGACATAATAATAATAATAATCCTTGCATTTGATATAGCGCTTTTCACGTCGGGAGGACGTCCCAAAGCGCTTCACTGTAAAGTGAATTGCCTGTATATTTGTGGGCGAACGCGGCAGCCAATTGCGCACAGCAATGTCCCACAAACAGTCGTAGATTAAAAATGACCAATTTATTATTGTTTTTGGTTTTGGAGGGATTACTATTAGGCTCTGTGTGGAGTAAGAAAACTTGCCCAAGGTTTCGCCCTCTGCCTGGAATTGAACTCAGGTCTCTCGCTTGCAAAGTGAGTGCTCTAACCACTGAGCTACAGGACTCCACACATAAAAAGGATCACATGCCTTTTATTAAATCTAATGCGCGCTTGAACTTTGCTGCCATAATTTTTTACCCCCTTTTATTTGCTTTTGTGGCTACGCGTAGCCTGTGCAACTTTCCAAGCCGCCCACGTTTTGCGGATAAACTCAAGTTATGAATGCGCTGCTAGTTCCGTTGGAAAAGCTTAACAAAAGACTTCATTTTCAACTTCGACTTCTCTGATCCTCGAGGTTCAGCTCATTATTGGTAATTGATGGAATTTGGAAACTTGCACAAGTTACGAATGTCCACTGCAGATAAAAGGGAGGAGAAAAAAAGATGATGGCAGCAAACTTCGAGCGCTCGTTAGATTTAATAAAAGGCATGTGATGCTCCCTTTTCGTACAAGCTCTTTTTGGGTCAGCTGGGTATCTGTCACATATGGAAACTCATCAACATAGTTGTCATCTTGAAGCCGACTCAGGGCCAAATAAAGTAAAAAGGTACAGTATGATGTTTCATCAACTAAATATATAAGTGGGCATAGCATTGCCTGGTTACTGGTGACACTTTTGCTTCTGGGTTGGAAGGTTTAGGACATCTCAAAGACGTGATAAGACGCTATATCAAATGCAAGGATTATTATTGTTATTATTATAAGGTTGTCAGTGTTGGGGGAATCACTGCATTGTCAAAACACACTGTCCTTTGGAAGAGCTGCTAAACTGGCTGAGGTATTTGCCTGTTCAGGTGGATGTATAAATTCCCAGGATTTGAAATTATGTAAAAAATAATTCCTGGTCATTGTGCCAATGATTCTCCTGAAAAAAAGTCATTCGCTTTGGGATTGTTTGTGAGACATTGCTGTGCACAAATTAACTTCTGCATTCACCTACAAATATACATTTTCGACATTTTCCAGGAACTCTGATATCCTTCGAGATATTTCAGCTTTATAGGCACTGTACACTGTAAATTGCAGTATTTCATATTTTCACTTATATGCAACAAATTACATGTACCCGGCGCCTTTCACGTCGGGAGGATGTCCCAAAGCGCTGGACAGTCAGGGATTTGGACCCATGCAAGAGTTTTGGACAAGAAGTTTGCAAAACTGTGCTCATTATATACTACTGATCTGCGGAGTTACCAAAATACATCTTGGTGAGCACAGGGCTATGGTTAAACAGTTACTACATGCACAGAGGAAGTAGTTTTTTCCGGTCTGGCCAACAGTGTAGACAAATTACCTTATTGCCTCATCAGGATATCTCAAAGCACTTCGCAGCAGGACGACTCGACTATCCTGGAATTGTGGACTTGAAGCATGAGGAGAGGCGAGAGAAGCTAGGAACTCTCACAATGAAAAAGACTCGTGATTCAAAGTTGGTATGCAACTCCGATTCCGATTAATAAACACGCACAAATCTCCGGTAATTAACGAGAGGCCCCCTTGAGTTTGTGAAACACAAAAACCTCAATAAAAATGTACCTGGTGAATAAACCGAAACTCTTTTTATTAATTAATGAGATAATAAAATAGCAAGGAGGAATGCAACTCTAATTTAAGAGCGGAGGTAAGCTTGTAAGGCAAAAACATCGACTTGGTTTATTCATCAATTGATCGCTCCAAAATTCCCTTGAGACACATTTCTTGTGCAAATTTAAGTGCAGGAACATACCAATCTTCACAGCACAAAATGGCTTTCCTGCACTGCATATAGTCTGAGCAAAAAGGCAAGAAGCATCTTTGGAATCGTTAGAGTTTTTCTTCTTATGCTGTTAACCTTGTATACAAAACAGGTGTAATATCAGACCATCTCTTAACCCCCGCCCCTCGAAATAAAACACTTTCCTTACCCAATGAATCCGAATACCAAGTACAACCTGAGCAGTCCACACGTAAATTTCATTTCGTCCACAAAATACAGTCACTATTCTTTCCAGTGTATCCTGTGAAGCGCTTTGAAACATCTCGAAGAAGTGATAAGGCGCAATATCAAATGCAAAGATTATTATTATTATTATAATAAATGGACAATCGGTTGTAGGATTTTTAAAAAGACTGGTGCAATAATTTGTGTAAAACATTTTATTAAAGGCACTGTAGAAAATGTACACAATACATTGGATTCCTACTTTTAAAGAAACTTACAACAGTCGTTTATTATTCTAAAGCCCAGTACTGGGCAACCACATCATCTCTCTGTCTCAGTATCCCTTCGGCCGGCTTGTACTCCAAGGGACCCCGTTTTGTTTTCTTTTTTGTCTCTTTATGAAATAACTGTAAAAAAAAAACCATTAAGAACACTGCAAATAGCATCAATTATTAGCAATTTTACTCATAGCATTTGGGATATTTTCGCTTTATATCCAATTGCAAAACTGTGCTCATTATACAATATATATGTATATATACTAACAGAGGAATTACCAAAATATATCTTCTTTGTAATGGTGAGCACAACGCTGAGAATAAGTTGTTACTACTTGAAAAGAGGAAGCAGTTTCTTCCAGTCTGGCTAATAAACTGGTCATTCATCACACAGCTGTCAAATTCTCCTTCCTCCACAAGTCCTTCCAATCCTATTAATATACCATAAATGTAGTCACAAGGAATATATTTAGCTAGAATGCCAATCGAAGAAATTAGATTTTGAGGAAGCAGTTTAAGATTTTGAGCAGGAACAGCCTATTTTAATTCCACGCGGTTTAAACAAAGCTATGAATGTCGGGACATTAAAATCCCACATTTTGAATGAACTGTAATTCGGTTTATACACATGCTCCGAATCGGCATCTCTTTTAATGTTCAACACCCAAAAAAGTGTGCGAGCGATTCTGAGTGCGTCTCATTCTATTCCAGCACTGCAGTAATCAGTCTAGGCCACTCATCCCGTCATGACTTTGTTGTGCCTTGAAGTATTTCCCAGTGAATAAAACAAGAGCCTTTCTTTGTTAATTATGGCAATGCATCACTGTGACAAGCTTCTCATTATCGCGCAGAAGAATGGTGTATAATACCTCAGAAGCAGTGAGCTCCAGTAGTGATGAAAGGTCCTGTTCCTGGTGTGACAAAGGTTTAGTTATTGCATTGGCAGCATTGGCAACGTCAGGATGGTAATGTTTTTGCAGTGTCTGAACAGAAGAGAAAGAGAGACATTATACATACGCTCTTGTGTGTTTTTCCTGTGATGGATATCAGCAGTTACAAACAGGGTTTCCAAGTCCCTCAAAACCATGGTAAGCAGTCTTACATCCATTCCTGTTGCTGAGCTCTACCATAGAGATTCCATCAGCTGAACATTCTCAGACGTATTCCACCTTTTTGTAGAGATTTCCTAGCATCGTGCTCATAGCTTCAAAGGCAATGAATCTGTTTGCTGGCTTTCACTCTCAGTCATCCCCCACCCGTCACCGCCCCCCCCCCCCCCCTCGCCAATTTGTCATTTCGCTTAATTTCTGCAAACTTTCCTACCTCCACTACCTGCTTCTTTTTTTTTTCTTTGTCCAACATAAACTGGCTTAAAATCCGGTTCATTTTCTTGGATAATCTTTTCCTCAAATGGGAACACTCTGGATTGTCTCCTGGACAAACAATTAGGAAAAACATCCCCAAAATTACAGGGAGGAACATAGGAACAGGAGGAGGCCATTCAGCCCTTTGAGTCTGTTCCGCCATTTAATTAGATCATGGCTGATCTGTACCTCAACTAATCCTTTCAATTCCAATTTCCCACTTTCTCCCCATATCCCTGAATACCCTGACCTACCAGAAATCTACCAACCTCATTCTTGAAGGTGAGGATAGGATTCAGGGGCCACGGCCTTTTGGGGGAGAGAATTCCAGATTTCTACCACCCTTTGAGTAAAAAAAAATCCTTCCTGATTTCACTCTTAAATGGCCTGGTTCTAATTTTAAAACTCTGCTCCCTTGTTTTGGATTCCCCCACCAGAGGAAATAGCTTCTCTGGATCTACCCTATTGAATCCCTTTATCATCTTAAATATCTCTATCAAACCACGCTTCAACCTTCTAAACTCAAGGGCGGGAGAAAGCCCATGAGAAAAATGAAACTCGCTCCCCGGGAAGCAAAACAAACCTGCAATTCCCAAAGGGAACTTTCCAGGGCTCGGCATTGGGAAGGCTCCTCCTCCATTATGAAAGGATCATCACAAAGTTCTGAAAACAAAAAATACTTACAATTTTAATGCAGAATAAAGTTTAAAGTGACATTCACATCTTAATTTGGATCAACAGTTTCTACCTACGTGCTGTGCTCAGCGGGTTATTGAGTAGTAGCAACATGGTCACCATAAAGCACACGATACAATCAGAGGGGGGAGGTTTCGCAAATATTACTAACACTGCACCATCAGTAATATTGACATAGGCCTGAGGAGGGTTCCTCATCTGTCCTCGTAGTTCCGGGAAGATAGGGAAAGGGGAAGGAAAGTTAAATGGTAAACACACTAATTTGTACTAACCAAGTTGTTAATTGTAAGAAAAAAATGTACAATACCTGTAGGTCCATCGGGTCGATTAATGAGAACCCTGCAGGCAGGATGCTGGCGAATAAGGTTACAGATAAATGAAATGATCATCAATAGAGTGTGAGGGGGTGCAGTCAGAGCCAGGCGAGACAGTCTCTTGGCAAAAGCTGCTACCAAGTACACTGGTAAATGGCTGTACAGAAAAGAAATAGAACAATTAATCTGGTAACCTTAAAAAAGAAATCCTTAAATAGGCTACAAAACTGCAGATTAAGCTGCTTTTTTCATTCATCTTCGTAGGAACTAAAAAAAGCCTGCTCTCCTTTTAAACTCCGCTGCCTGCATTTCCACAAATCTTACCAAAAGCCGCCTCCTCTTACACTAACCACGTCTGAAGAGACGAGATCCTCCTACATACAAGACAGCGGTTACCAAGAAACGTTATTGTGGTTGAACGGGCCACTACAGGGCAAATTACACCTTCAGATAAAAGCAGCCTTGACGTTTTCAGATATTAATCGGTTTTAAAGCATTGAACCAAGTTAAATGATGTGCTGCATAAACAAGCTTGAACGCCAGCAAACCCAGGAGAATTTGATTTGCTTGATCTGGTTTGGGATGTAGATATTTCTACAGTTCTCAGCATCGACAGATTTAGAAAGACCTTTTTGCAAGCAATGATCTGCACTATTTGTGGCTAAACTGCATCATATTGGCTTGGAGGTGAATGAAGGAAGCAGCCTTTTTTTGGGAGCTCTGTTTTTTTTTCCAAAGTTGCAACAGTTACCTCCGAGAGCCAGAGGTGGGTTAACATGGGCTGCACAATGGAAGCGTTGGAAAGAGCAAAGTAGCAAAGAGCATCTTCTTAAATAGTTTTCAACTACAAAATGGCTTAATTCCAAGTTGCCACTTCATACACACTGTGTCCAAGTGACTTGAACCAGAATTTGAGCAGTTTCGTAACTATACAATGACAAAAATGGGTAAAAATCAAATTTTGTGGATGAAAACTGGTTTGGTTTATGGAACGTCACAAATGAATATTGACATTTACCAATTTTTACCAATTTTCACCAACCAAATGCATAAATGATCAGCATAGTGATATTTATTGTTGTAAACTGGCTCAAAGGAAATACCAAGGTCTTCTGCAAAACCTTCCTGAAAGCAGAAAAGCTATTGAAGGCTCCCTTCACAATTAGGTTTGTCTATGTCTGCAGGGTTTGACCTTTAAAACTAACCGTCCTTTATCCTTCACCTTCCTCATTACAGGCAAGACAATGTCATCCTGCAACCTGGGGCATAGGTGTCTGAAGTCGTGGAGTACGTGACTGAACTCAGAGAGGACGTGACTGAACTCAGAGAGGACGTGACTGAACTCAGATATAGTCAGTGCTCGGATCAGTCTGATAGAAGACAATAACACACAGAGTTTCAGTCAGGCGTCAGTAATCAAACTATCCATCCAAATTTTTCAAATGATTTCTTCAACCATCTATCTGCCTGTCTAATGTGTGAGTCATCGATGGTTCCACCAGTTGGAGATGCAGATCAATCAAGGTCAATTCCAGGCACTGGATGTACGAACATATGGTACCATCAGCTATCCCTCCAAGCTTCAAGAGTTTCCTCATCAGCTATCTGGCAGACACCTGCCTTAAGCTTGGTGGGAAGACCTTTGCAGAATAGCTACCTTGATGTTCTTCAGGTTCAAGTGCAATGCCGTGTACTAGGCTTACTCAGCCACAGCGTCTTAAGCCAGCAAAGAGACTCTATGAACCCAACTCTGCCTCCAAGGTGCTTAGCCACAGGTCAGTGCATCCTAGAGATTATCAATGGATCTTATTGTTACAGTATTTGTAAGCATTGCACCACTGAATGGCGAGTCTAACGCTACGTATGTGAGTAAATTATTGCAGGATGCGATGTATCAGAAATTAGTATTGCAAAAGAAATACTGTTGCTTAGTTGGTAAACTTTATCATATGATTGTACTTTTCTGTAAAGCAAGCGTTATCCACTTGTGTATTTGGAATATTGTACTTTATGAATATCAGACCTGCTGTTACAGTTAATGATGGAAATAAAATGAAGAAATACTAACCTGGAAGATAAAAACAGACCCGCTAGATGGAAGAATCTTGCTCTGTACTTCACGTGGAACACACATGGGTTCAGCAAGCTGTAGAGCTTTTTATAGAAGTTTGGATATTCTCTGAAATAGCATTTGCACCTTTAGTATTTACACATCAGCAAATATTCAACTATCTCTCCTCCAAAATAGTATGTGTGATGACGGCATCCAAACACTTCATCCCTTGCCAAGAGTGAGGCTAACGAAAGTTGAGCTAGGGTTAACACTATTGCACCAAATAGCACATGATGGTGGGAGAGAA
>NW_024704749.1:8954611-9008819 GCF_018977255.1 Callorhinchus milii | reverse complement strand
AATTCTTATTCAGGAGACATTAAAAAACACAAGTGAAAATATAGCTCCGACATGATAATAATCCTTTGCATTTGATATCTCGTCTGTAACCAAGTGCTTCGTGACATTTCTGTGAAGTGCGTCGACTGTATCTGTGGGCGAATGCAGCTGCCAAATTGCGAACAGCAATATTCCACCCACAGTCATTCAAGTGCACTCGAAGGAGTGCTAATGTCAATCAACAAAAAAAATAAATCACGGCCTTAACTCGACACCGCAGAATTCAAGCAGAAAAAATAAGCCTTCCAACCCCGGTCGGTGTTAACGGTAACCAATTTGAATAACCTGCTGATAAAACATTGATAAACACTTGCTGCGCTGACAAATTACTGGTAGAGCCACAGGCTCTTCGTTGAAGGGAGGAATCTACTTCAGGAAATGTGCACAGGAGCCCAACAAGATACGCGGTCTCTGGCTCAGAGACCACACAATTGCTCTCCCCACCCTTTGCGCGTCACCCTCTGCTCCACTCTGACGAGTTGCACTCGTAAAATCGACTGCAAAGCTATCCGTCCGCTCATTACCTGTCAGAGCTGTTTCCTCGTCGGGCAACTGACCGACAAAAAGTGCCCCTCGTTCCAATAGGGTGCAGAACAGCCCGTGACATGTTCCTGCAGCGGCAAGAACGGCTTCTTCCTTCTCGGCCTAACGGGAATGCAAGACATAGACTTGAGCGGTTGTGAACCAGACCGACTGTATTGATGACAACAATTTAATAACCCAATAATTAATACGTCAAAAGGTGACACAAGTGCTTGAACAACACGACACCCCTCCCCCCCCCCCCCACCCCTCAATGGGATCGGCGACTGTACATTTTGCGGTCGTCTAAACCGGTGTTTTTTTGGCCTTTTTGTTTTTTTAAAAAAGAACAACTGCACTTTTTCTATCTGAAGATTTCTGCTGAGATAAGACCCCCGTTATGATTTTCGCTCTACACTGGATAGGCCGGGGGGGAGGGGGGGGGGGCACGGGGGGAGACACAGGAGGGGGGGGGGAGATACAGGAGGAGGGGGGGGGGGAGACACAGGCGGGGGGGGGGGAGACACAGGCGGGGGGGGGGGAGATACAGGAGGAGGGGGGGGGGGAGATACAGGCGGGGGGGGGAGATACAGGAGGAGGGGGGGGGGAGACACAGGCGGGGGGGGGAGATACAGGAGGAGGGGGGGGGGGAGACACAGGCGGGGGGGGGGAGATACAGGAGGAGGGGGGGGGGAGACACAGGCGGGGGGGGGAGATACAGGAGGAGGGGGGGGAGACACAGCGGGGGGGGAGATACAGGAGGAGGGGGCACGGGGGAGACACAGGTGGGGGAGGGGAGAGGAAAGACATGCCGGGGGGTGGGGAGGAGAGATGAGAAAGGCGGAGTGGGGGAGACAGGCGGGGGGTGGGGGGGGTGGGGGTGGGAGGGGGAGGCCCGGGGTGGGGGTGGGGGTGGGGGGAGGGGGAACAGGCCCGGGGTGGGGGGGGGGAGTGGGGTGGGGGGTGGGGGGGGAGGCCCGGGGGTGGGGGGGGGGGAGGCCCGGGGTGGGTGGGGGGGGGGGGGGAGTGGGGGTGGGGTGGGGGGGAGGCCCGGGGGGGGGGGAGTGGGGGGGAGGGGAGACAGGCCTGAGGTGGGGGGAGGCCTGGGGGGTTGGGGGGTGGAGGCCCGGGGTGGGGGGGGGTGGGGAGGCCCGGGGTGGGGGGGTGTGGGGGGGAGGGGGAGACAGGCCTGAGGTGGGGGGGAGGCCTGGGGGGTTGGGGGGGGTGGAGCCCGGGGTGGGTGGGGGGTGGGGAGGCCCGGGGTGGGGGGGGTGTGGGGGGGAGGCCCGGGGGTGGGGGGGGGGAGTGGGGGGGAGGGGGAGACAGGCCCGGGGTGGGGGGGGGAGGCCCGGGGTGGGGGGGTGTGGGGGGGAGGGGGAGACAGGCCCGGGGTGGGGGGGGGGAGGGGGTGGGGTGGGGGGGGAGGCCCGGGGTGGGGGGGGGGAGGCCCGGGGTGGGGGGGTGTGGGGGGGAGGCCCGGGTGGGGGGGGGGGGAGTGGGGGTGGGGGGGGAGGCCCGGGGTGGGGGGGGTGTGGGCGGGGAGGCCCGGGGGTGGGGGGGGGACAGGTACCCTCAGAGGCCACAGGATGTCCAGCACCGAGTTGCAGTTGTGGCAGTTGTGGAGCACCGACGCCGACAGCGCGTGAAGCCGCCGCTGCAGTTTACTCGGCGCCGCCATGTTGCCGGTCACGTGCCGTTGCGGAACTGACGTCACGACCCGACCCTCCGTCACCGGCTCAGAGGCCGGAAGTGCCTGTGATCAGCAGCTGCTCTGCTCTCACCATCATCACCACCATCATCACCGCCATCCTGACGCTTGCTGCAGCGCCTCGTCATCGAGGCGTCCCGAAGCGCTTGGGCGGGATACACCGTCAAGTGTAGTGACTGTGTTTTCCGTGGGCGAAATACATCCAAATGGAACGATTCTCAGCACCAGCGAAGCAACGAATGGCACAAACGAGAGAGAGAGAGAGAGAGAGAGAGAGAGGGAAAAAAAAGACACCCGGGATAACAATATGTACATTACATGAAGCGAAGGCCGCACGCTTACGCTTTAAAAATATTTTTAACGACAGGTAAGATTGCCGTCGAACGCGACCTGCGTTATTTAATCTCAACAACAACAACAACAACAACAAGATTCCATTTATAAAGCGCCTTTCACGTCGGGAGGACGTCCCAAGGCGCTGCACAGTTGGGTCATGACCCGAGCATTGGGGGGAAATGGTCAGGGGGAGGGGAGGGGAGGGAGGGAGCGAGGAGGGGGGAAATGGTCAGGGTGAGGGGAGGGAAGGGAGGGAGCGAGGAGGGGGGAAATGGTCAGGGTGAGGGGAGGGAAGGGAGGGAGCGAGGAGGGGGAAAATGGTCAGGGTGAGGGGAGGGAAGGGAGGGAGCAAGGAGGGGGGAAATGGTCAGGGTGAGGGGAGGGAAGGGAGGGAGCGAGGAGGGGGAAGAGAGTCGAGAGGGGAGCTGAAGGCACGGTCAAAGAGAACTCCAACAGCGGTGTCCTAACGACAGGAAAACAGTTGATGGGACCTTGATGCAGCTCCATGTACCTGCAGTGTAACAGGACCCCCCCCCCAATTTGTAAACCTCATTGAGAACATTTCTCCCAGAAAAGCCCACCCCATCGCAAAAGATACTCGATGAACACTTATTCAGAGCAGGTTTTGATTCATTACAATGTCGTGGCAGGGCTTGTGGATACAACTCATGGTCCGATATATTGTAATAATGCAGTAGCAATTTCTGACAATATTGTTTGATATTTATGGTGCAATCATTTTTCCTGGAAGCTCAAGCTTCTCTTTGGTCTCAATTTGAGCCTTTTGATGTCCCAGCTCCATTACTCTATCATGGAATGACATCGCGTAAAACAAAATACCAAAGATCGGGGGAAAAAAATCTACAAATAAAACCTGCAAAGATCTTGGGAGTTGGATGACCAGCTCCATATGACTTTGCTGATCGTAATACAAGACATATTCAAGAATACGAAGAGGTTCTGCAAAAAATACTTTTTAACATGTAAACTCAAAAATGAGAAGAAGAAATGACGTTGTAGCATAGTTTTCATGTTTAATGTGCATATACATACAGATTAATAAACATTACTACTTTAAAACAAAACCTGAACCATGAATGCACAATGAAGAGAATGTAACAAAAATACAAAACCTTGTATCAAAATTCTGTTAATAAACATCCACATTTCTTTCCGGGTAAGGAACGTCGAACAACTTATTTTGAAAGACTAGTTGACTTCTTTCTTTTTACCGAAAAAAGTACTCGCAGACAGTTCAGTACTTAACATTTACCTAACTACAATATGCATTTAGAGATACTGAACTCATGTTGTCTAGAACATCTACTTTCTGAATTTAACAAATATAACAGCCCATTAAAAATGCGCTGGAGGAAAATACTATGTACAAGAGATTAGGGTTTAACCTTAGATTTTTTTTAAAGATTTACAGAGTTTCTGCTGTGCATCAACATGTTACATTCACACCAAAATTCATCAAATGATATACACTAAGTTTATAGACAGCTTTTCCTATACATTGGCTATTACACAATGGAGTGAAAACAAATTAGTTTCTAGCACAGTCCAGCTAATGCTGCAAGCACATTCTTTTAGTGGTGGGCTCCCAGTTTCTCTCAACAAGCTCAGTTCGGTTTTGTTGGAGCTTTCAGTCTCACTGCAGGGGTAGTACGCACTTGCACTTTTGCCTGCTGACCTTGGACTTCAGAGGGTGTTGCTGTTTGAGCGGGGCTTTGAGGAGGTGGTGTCTGGATCTGAGGCGAGGCTGCTGTTACGACCTGGTGCTGAATGAGTTGCTGTTGCACAACCTGAGCAGTTGCAGTTGTCGGAATCACTTGAACTTGTTGCCCTGTGGTTCCTTGGGGCAACGTAGGGCCCTACACAAACACAGAAGGTGGCACATTTGGTATAAACTAACCATATATTGTACTGTACTTCGGGATATAGAGTCAACCAATTCAGAACATTGATCCATAAACTTGATTATTTACTTCACAGCTATTTAACAATAAATAATAATAATCCTTGCATTTCATAAAGCCCCTTATCATGTCATTGAGACATCTCAAAGTGTTTCACAGGATATACTATAAAGTGGAGTCGCTGTATTTTGTGGGAGAAATGTGACAGCCAGCTGCGCGCAGCAGTGTCCCCCAAACAGCCATGGGGTGAGTGACCAATTTTATTTGGGGGATTTGTTGACCAGGACACCGGGAGAGAGAAACTCTTCTTTTTTTTGAATAGTGTCATTGAATCTTTAACGTCCGCAGTCAGACGGGACCTCATCTGAAGGACGGCACCTCTGACCACCCAACATCCCCCCAGCACTGCATTCAAAATAATAATATTATCCTTGTATTTGATACAGCACCATATCACGCCTTCGAGACGTCTCAAAGCGCTTCACAGAATATACTGTAAAGTGAATTGACTATATATTTTGTGAGCGAAACACGGCAGCCAATTGCACACAGCAGCGTCCCACAAACAGTCGTGAAGTGAGTGACCAATTTATTATTTTTTTAAGAAAAAGCAATCTACCAATCGACCAACAACTGGGTTCCTACTTACTGCTAGGTAAACAGAGGCATGTGGAATAAGGAAACCTGCCTAATGTTTCGCCCTCCCGGGAATCGAACCCAGGTCCTCTCGCTCACGAGGTAAGTGCTCTAACCAGAGCTACAGGACTCAATAATGTATGTGATTTCAAGTCCTGACATTGGAGGCTTGAACCCACAACCTTCTGATTCAAAGGTGAGAGTGCTACCACTGCGCCAGGCTGACACACAGCTTAGACTACAACAGACTGCACCCCCTATCCGCAAACATCTATTGTTTTCGTGTGCCAGAAACCAGATGAAATTTACCTGTTGTGCCGTGGATACCATCTGCTGGATATTTCCCACAGCAGCTTGTTGTACCATCTGTGGAAGCTTTGTAACCTATTGAACAAGGTAAGTTTATGTTAACTCTGAACCTTTAGTCAATTAAAAAACAAACAAAATGAAATTGATATTTAAGTCTGTGCCCTTAATGGACCTGTGCATCTGTGTCCAGGGAAGATAATTAAATTATAAGTATGAGGATCCCTTCCGAGTGTTGTGAATGTTTTTGTTCCATCTACATCATCCGTGACTCTAGAATTGTGACAGGACGTGACATTCACTGCTCAAATCAAAGGCAACAAAGCATTCAACTTTCACAGCGGAATAATTTTGTCGGGTTCACGTGTTGAAGTATTTGATATACACATGATATTCACCATCTCTTATCACTGGAGCTATCTACTCTAATCCTATTTCCCCGTTGTTTTCCCAAACTCGGGTATCGTATCTCCATTTTTAAAGTTTTTAATCTTATACTCCTTCAACTCGCCTACATTTTATACACATAGATAAGAAAAGAAAACCAGTCTCGACAAAGCTAGCACATAACTTTCGCAACATATTTTACCTGAATCTGCGTCTGCATCGGTTGTGATCCACTCTGCTTTTGTGGCTGTGCAACGCTCAGGAACTGCGGCTTGAGGCCTTGCTGGAGCTGAGTAGGTGGTGCGTAAGTGACTTTCTGCTGTTGTTGGGGTTGGCCAGTTATCTGAAATAGTCGGCAAGTAAGAAAAACATGTGTAGCTCCTTCATCAAACTCTTTCACTCTACAGTTTGAGAGCTCTGACCTCAGCATCTGCCGTTGGATCCTTTCACAGATAGTGTGAATATAAATGGGTAAGTGAGATTGTCAACATCTTGTCACCTAACCGCGTCCCCACTACCCAAGCAAAGAAAGAGAAAATCTCAGCACCACTTGTAAGACTTAGTTCCAGTCATAATGAAATCTGCAACTGTACAGTTGCAAACTTGGCATCTTAAAGCAAGGCATTTTTCTAAATGGAAACAAGAGGGGAAGAAGTAAAAAGTAAAACATTTTAAAATATAAATAATAATAATCCTTATATTTGATATAGTGCCTTATCACGTCTTCGAGATGTCTCAACGTGCTTTACAGAATATACTGTAAAGTGTAGTGACTGTATATTTTGTGGGCGAAACGCGGCAGCCAATTACGCACAGCAGCGTCCCACAAACAATCGTGGATTGAGTGATCAAATTATTATTTTTTTGGAAGGCATTATTACCCTCAGAAAAGCGATCCGCAAATCGACTAACAACCGGGTTCCTACTTGCTGCGCGGTAAACAGAGGTGTGTGAAAGTAAGGAAACTTGCCCAGTGTTTTGCCCCGGCCCAGAATCCAACCCAGGTCCTCTCGCTTACGAGGCGAGTGCTCTAACCACCGAGCTGCAGGACTCGAAATCAAGAAAGAGCAGCTTAATAAGACAAGTGTAACAAGCACTTCTCTCAAGGGATTACCTTCTGCTGGGTGGCTCTGGCTGCTTGTCCCGGCTGGGACCCGGCTGTTTGCTGCTGCTTCACCATGAGAAGGTGCTGCACTTGCTTGGATGGAAAGTTATGGGTCTTCACCCCTGCCGGTACACCTGGAAAACAATCAGGAGATATCATCCCTGGGCCAACAGCGTGATGGTGCATCAATGTGCATCAATCCGGCTCAAGAGCTTCACTTCAGCAACGGTAGACTTCAATCAGTTATCTTTCAACTTCTGATCAAGCAAATGACATGAGCAAAAAAAATGAACCATTTTCTCCCTTCAACACGTGTGGTTTCTGTGTGAATAACACAAGCAGTTTCTCCCTAACTGTGAGAGAGAATTAGAGGATGATGTCCAGCCAACGTATCCACAGTAACAAGTCTCCCAATTTCAATCACAGACCCCCCCCCATTAATGCGGCGAACCACAGCAGCTGACAGACTTTGCCCGAGCAAATGAGGTGTCATGGACGAAGCATTCCAAACCTTCTATGCAAGTGGTATTTACCAGGTGTTCCTTTCTGGGGCTGAGCAATAGCCACACTAATCCCAGCGACAGTAACCGGGAGCGTTGTTACTCCAGACGGTACGACGCCTGCAGGTACAGGCACGACGGAGGGCTTGGCGAGTGTCACTTGTGTGGTCGAGGCTGGCTGTGTCTGAGTTTGAAGCTGCGATGTAGGAACGCGAGCCTGCGGAGAAAGGAATCACACATCCAGGACAAGAGCCAGTGTTCGCCCATCTTCCCAGCGTGCATGTACGACAGGGTGGGGAGAACCCTTTCGATCCTTATGCGGATTTTGGACCTGGAGCACAAATCCCACCTTGAATAAGGAACTTGAACACCTTCCAGCTTCTTTTCAAGGGCAGTACAAGACTCTGCATCAGACGATTCTGCAACAACGCCCAGCCTCACCACGCATCCTTTACTATTATATTATTACACAAGTGAAAGCCAGTGGCATCTACTCAGAACTGACCTCCAATTAATGCATCTAAATACACACGGTGCAACAAACATCAGTGTTCCTGCTCAAGGCTCCAGCTTGGAGCACAGCATCTCCATTCTCCCAATAGTCCAGATCATCAGTTTTCTCTTTGCTGTGCACATTGTTGTTACTAGCTTGCATGTGAATGATTCCTTATTGGGGTGTGTATTATCATATCACTTTTTGGTCTAGTGCTTGACAAAGGTAATCATATTGATGCAACTTACGATCCGAGCAACTGGGATGTTTGCTACTGTGCCGGTCTGCATTGGGCCTCTCTGAGTTACTTGTTGCTGCTGCTGCTTCTGTTTGAATTTCAACAACTGTTCCTGAGACAAAAATAAAATGGAATGAGACTGGTTTACAGAAACATTTATAACAGAAATAGCGATGGCAATTATCACTCAGGCGATCACTGAAATACGATTGCTAAGAGCAGTATATCTTTTTTGGCTACTTCCCACCATGAAGACAGCGACAGAAAGATTGCTATCCTTAGCAATTCAGCATAACTGTCGTCAAGGAGATCCTTTGTGCAACTTACCACCTTTTTATAAAATGGTAGGGTAGCTAGGTTGAGGATGGATACCACTGACTGACAATGAATCATTGATGAGTTCACACTCATTGTTGTTAAATGAAAGTTACAAAAGTTGATTTTGGTAATAATTGACAATTGGGTTTGGTAGCATATGGAATCTTTAGAATCACTGTACTCGAAAGCTGACAGGTTTAATAATATATAACAATTCTCGCACTTGATACAGAGCCTTATCGCGTCTTCGAGATGTGCCAAAGCGCCTGGTGGAATAAAGTGAATTGACGGTATATCTTGTGGGTAAAATATCTTACCGGCTGTAATTTCTGCATCGTCTTTAGCGGGGTCTGGGATTGGGACTGGATTTGCTGAACCTGCACCTGAGGCGTTTGTTGTCTGAAGAGCTGGATTTGTGCCTGAGCGATAGACTTTCCCGTGGTGAGCTGGACGCTGTTGGCTGTGACTGGAACAAGCGGCAACAGTGTGAACATGAGATTCGAAAGACACTTAAGTAAAGTTGAATGAGAATCTTAGTAAGTTCTACACAACATTAGGACTCTGATCAATATTTGAAATGTCTAGCTATTTCCTATTGCTTGAATGACCTAGTATCAGGCACCTTTTGCTTTATTTCATGAGGAACAAAGGGCCAAACCTGAGAATTGTGGTGAACGGAAAATAATGTAACAACATAAAATAACTCCTTGCTTTTTTGGTATAACTCTTGTAACGTCGAGAATATTTTAAAGTGCTTTGCGAAGTTCCCGTAATGTGCAGTGACTATTTGTAGCCGAGCCTATGATGGATTATTATCATAAATCCCTCCAACGGAAGTCAAGCTATTTCCCCGGGTTCACCTCAGGATTCGAGAACCACATATTCATCTTATTTGCTTTAGATACTAACAGTCCTGTCTGTAAAGTGGGCGTAGGTGACCTGGGGAGCTGTCGATGTGCATCACCCACCCCTCAGCTACTCTTAACTCAACTGATTGAGGACAGGTATTGATGTGCTGGAATAGCCTCCCGACAGGAAGACATTGTGGTGGGTCGAGATGCAGTGTATTCCAGCAGACAGCAAGCAAGTGGAGATTATGACAAGTACCGCTGAACTAAAGGGCTTTGACTAAATGTACAATACAATGTCACATGGCAGGACAGAATATTAGTTGTAACTCATCACCTGAGAAAACATGGCACTTTACCTGGTGTAACTTGTGTCACCAGTGACCTGGTCTGGGACTGTGCGGGAGACAGGCTCGTGGATACCACAGCTGCTGTAACTGGAGTTATGGCAGCTCGGACCCCCTGGTTGGTTGCTATGGCCACAACTTCTGTAGCAGCAGATGTGGGAACAGTTCTCTGCTGTCCATGCACTACCTGGGCAGCTGTACCTCCTGCAGTCTGGATAAACAGCAGCAATATTAATGCAACACACTATTTCTACACCCGGGAGTTTGTCAAAAGTCATATTTTAGTATTTCGGAGTTAAACTGAGATTTCCAACAACTTTAAGCAGTGATTTAATAATATTTTATTGCAGCTATGTCCTCTCTCTGCATTCAAAGTCCAAAAGTGCTGCTGGTTATATAATAATCCTTGCATTGGATGAGCTTTATCACGTCATTGAGAAGTCTCAAAGTGCTTCACAGGATATATGGTGAAGTGGATTGACTGTGTATTTCCAGGCAAACCCGGAAGCCCAATTGCGCACAGCAGTGTCCCACAGACAGCCACCAAATGAATGACCAAATTTAATTGGGGGATTGTCGGTCAGGACACCCTGACCTGTCGGTCAGGAAACTGACTTTCCTTTCGGTCAGGAAACAAAGTTTCTTCCTCTTTTCGGTAGAGACTTCAAACTACTATGTCGTACATTGCTGAGGTTCTATGTAGTTCTTTTTATACATAAAAAAATGAATAACGTGTACTCTGACAAACAATTTTACTATTTCTGAGCCACTAACTAACCTGTCCTGTATTTCAGAAAATTTGCTTGTAGATATTACATTAAATATGGTATAGTTACTGTCACATATTATTTTACTTACTGTTAGTGTCCCGGGAATAACTGGCTGTGTGATTCGTTTGTTAATAGGCTGAAAGGTACTTTGTTGTATTCCTGTGGCTGTATTGACTATAACATTGCCGCTCACTGTAGCTGGAATACAAAATTGGTGTAAGTGTACAGAAAAGTAATTATATTGATCTGCTAAATAAAATCTTTTGAATTGTGTTGCTTACCAGTCTGTATGTTTGCTGTACCAGCTGCTGTCTTAATGGCTCCAGTCTGCTTTAAGATCACAATAAACATAATTTGGTTTAGTACAAAAGACAAACTGCGACTTAGCACAAGGTAAACCATCATATATTACTTAAAACGCTGACGAATTAATGTAAATCAATTCAAGTAAGGAAAGGGGAGGCGCTGGGAGAAGCTTGCACAAGTTCTTTAAAATCCGATTTTAATCAATAATCTACACTGCACAAGCTTAATTCAATGCAGCCGGTAAGTGTGCACGGTTCGACAGGTTAGAACTTAATTTCCCGCTATTCAAGGCAGCCTAATGGAGGACAGGAGAGCGGCGTTATGAGTTAAGAGTTTCTTTATAAAATACGACTAGTGCAGAGAAATCTAAGTGGTTTTTGGTAGGAAACTGAATGGGAACTTGAGTACACGTATGACTTAGGCAATCGTACGATTTATATAGATGAGACTCATGCGAGTTTTACTGTGCTGTTGGATCCCTGATTGCAAAGATTATTTATCCAATTTAGCTAACGTACAACTATATATAAAAAAAATTCTTTCTCCCAGCACCCAGGTAAAATCCTAGCAGAGAAGTCAAGTAAAAAAGTTTGTACCAGCACCGCAGTGTTTGCAACAGTAGCTGCAGCAGGCTGCACTACTGCCTGCGGCTGTGCTTGCTGCTGGGGCTGCTGCTGTTGCACGGCTGGCTGTGTGTTCTGCTGAGCTTGTTGCTGAGCGAGCTGCTGCGCTCTCTGTTGCTCTGCCAAAGCCTTGAATCAAACAAATTAGAAAACATTTCAATGCATCCACAAAACTTTGAAAGCAAATTTAATTTCAATGTGGCCTCACATAAGGAATCGTTCCCCGAACGTGAACTTGTACATTGTGGCTTATTCGGATGACACACAAACCATTGTCTCGGTGTGGAGTTGAATGGCTCAGGACAAGGGTAAGTGCATGTTACTTTCATGCCCAAAAGAATGTTCAATGTTCTGCTCTCATTTGTAAGTTATAATCATTATTATTATAATTGCCACATTTAGTGCAACTGACATACTTTCACTTGAGTTTCCAAATCAAAATAAGTTTCCGAAGAACTTACACACACACACCTTGCTGCAACAATCGAGTAAGTCACTTGAATTATTTTTGAACCACAAGATCTACATTATTCACTAACATTCAGAGTACAACTAAGTGTACATTATACGATGATTATCTGCAGCTGATGACTTAATCGTAAAGTGGCTCAAAGACAGCAATAGCCAGATTAAACCTTCACACACAAAACATGTACATATGACCAACGAATAATTCAGACGAAAGTGGCATAAAACCGATTCAATCTGTTGGTTGTCAAAGAATTCCCACAAATGCAAGAAACTTTCAAACTCAAACCTTTTTTTCCTTTGCAATACGTTCAGCTCGAAGTGATGCCACCTGGATTGGAGTCAATGGCTTATCATAATTGATTCCACTAGAAAACAGTGAAAACATTCCAACAGTTGGTTACTTTGGTTTTCAGGTAACGGGCAGAACAAAATCAAATCAATGATGAAATCGACAGTACCAATAAAATGCACTGGTTACAGACCTCTCAGCTAACACTGACGCATTCTTTGGATTTTTCTGGAAAGGATTCATACCGAGCCTAGAAAACAGAACAAGTTTGTTTGAAGATCCAACAGAAATGATGGAACATATCAATTTAAGTACGTGGACTGATGGGAGGATTGATGGGAGGATCTCTTGCACCTATCTGCAACATTCACTCGCAAAGCAGCATATTTGAACTGTATTTGAACATTGCTAATCTTTCTCTGCCTACGGGCACAGTTCCCATCCGCTTAAAAGCAGCTGCCATAACCCGCATCTTCAAAAAAGCTAGCCTTGATCCTTCTCTCCTCCTTATCTACCATCCCATCTCCAACCTCCCTTTCCTCTCCAAGGTGCTTTCAGATCCCCAACCCCTTTCAAATCCAGCCCCCAGCTCAGGTGCAAACCCTCTACTGTCCAGCGCCTTGGGACGTCCTCCCGAGATGAAAGGCGCTGTGTAAATGCAATGTGTTGGTGGAGTTGTTACATTTGACCGGGAAGTTGTCATTTTAGGGGGTTTGTGACATGTTCCAATAAGCTTTGTGTGGGGCGCACCGTGGGGCTTACTGTCTTCAAAGTACCAAACATTTTCACCGTAGCGTGAAGAACACTTACATAGGTTTGATCGGTGGACTTCTTTTGCCAGCGATAAGCTTCACCAGCTCGAAATGGCTTGTGAAACGTTGCGTATGCATTGCGCTCTCGTCCTGTGCGTAGATCTGGCTAGTTCGCAGTGGACGACTGTTTTTAGTCTGAGAAAAAAAGATACCCTTTAAGTTTATGATTTGTACCTTATTCAAGTAAATGGTTATTTGAGGGTCAACAATGAATACATTTGCAATTACCTTGTAAATGCTTTTTGTTTTCTTCTTTGGATTAGCATCATATATCAACTGCAAATAAATAAATAGATAGGAAATGCTCCACTGATTTGCTCAATGTCGAAAGTCAAAACATATAAGCGATATAAATTGTGAAAAATTCTAAATTAAGGTGGGAGTCAATAAAACATTACAGTTATCTCAGAATGTACTGGACAATGAATGCATCTGTAGCTAGTTCCAGGGTCATGTACCTTTCCTTCTTCTCTTGGGATGATGACATTCTCATATCGGTTCCGACATTGTTTAGGTGAGCGATAGATGTGACTGCAGGAGTTCACAACATCACTGACGAGGTCCCAGTTGGGTGTGTGTGCGGGGGAGATGATGGCGAGGCTCAGAGGCAACTCCAGTAACTGCTTTACAGCCTGACAACAACAGCAGCAGCAGACATTTCAATTACAACGTTAAATTCAATGATATATCCACTTTTTTCTGCATCAACAATAACAACAAATTACATCCGTATAGCGCCTTTCACGTCAAGAGGGTGTCCCAAGGCGTTGGATAGTCAAGGATCCACACCCGAGTTGGTGGTTGGGATCAGGTGGGGTGGAGGGCGGGGGAAGGAGGGTAGGAGATAAGAGGGTGACTGAAGGCCCAAAGAAGTCGAAGAGGAGGGTCTTGAGAAGGTTCTTGAAGGATAACGTGTGTTGATGAATTACCTGCAATAATGCCCAGTCCTCACTGATCAGCCACTCGGGGCTGTCCTGCCCTCCATCCACAGTTTGCTTGCTGAACGATGGCAGAGGCTTTGCAAACGGCGCCTGCTGTTTCAGGAACATGTTCTTCTTCTGATCCTTCGCCTCCCGCCGCATCTTCAGTATACAGGGTGCTGCCCTGTCAAACAGTGAGCGTGGAGGGGACACTGCCTCGCCATGTCGAGCTTTCTTGAACTTCTTCCCAGCAGCTACATTGACAGAATAAATACACCTCGTCTCACTTTTTGCAGGTTCGCAAGTCACGTCATCTGAGTACCCAAAATATTATTTTTAGTATAATTTTCTCTTTTTTTGCAAATGAAACCAAGATGTCCGATACTATTCAGTGACAGTCAGCCCACCCCCAACTCTCCCCCGCCCCGCCCCATCACGCGACTCAAAGATCAGACGTCAGCTATTTTTTTTTAGTTCAGAAAGCTGGACGGTCAGAGCTGGAGCCTGGGTGTATTGAGCAGTAGACTGAGGCACAGTAGCTGTTGCCTCATGCCTCATGCATTGGAGATGTCAATTAATGCATGTAGATCTACAGCAAGGAAGTATTACGTTGAAGGGCGCTTTAACAGAGTAGTTGTTGCAAACGTCTGTTCTAATTACGGCAGCTATTCTTGAGAAACCACACTAAGTGTGGAGTCCTATAGCTCAGTGGTTAGAGCACTCGCTTTGCAAGCGAGAGACCTGAGTTCAATTCCAGGCAGGTCAGGGCAAAACCTTGGGCAAGTTTCCTTACTCCACACAGAGCCTAATAATAATCCCTCCAAAACCCAAAACAATAATAAAAACTGGTCATTTTCAATCTACGACTGTTTGTGGGACATTGCTGTGCGCAATTGGCTGCCGCGTTCGCCCACAAATATACAGTCAATTCACTTTACAGTGTGTTCTGTGAAGCGCTTTGGGACGTCCTCCCGACGTGAAAAGCGCTATATCAAATGCAAGGATTATTATTATTATTATAAAGTGAACGAATCATTTTTAGGTTCATGGTTTTATCATTGAGTAAAGCAGTTCTGGCTGTAAAACCCCTAAGTTAAAGGAAATGTTACTCACCAGAGGCGTCCAGCTTTAGTCTCTTGTGTTCCTTGCGGACATACACCGGAGGAAGTTTAGATTCTGCAATAGCTGTTGTCTCGTACATTAGGCACATGACTGGATCCATATAGATGTCATTGTCATCCTGAGGCGGAGTTGGAGGAGTCCAAATCTACCACAGACAGAAGTTAATATAGAACCCAAGTAATTCTATACATCCTTGCATTTATTTTTAAAAGTGTATTTGCGCCAAAACTCACAGGCATTGTTTCATTCTGTCCATCTGCACCTTCATTCACATATTCCTTTATGTAGAAAAAGAAACAAGAATTATAATGTACGACGTTTTATTTTCCACCAACATGATTGCTTATTAATCCCAAATCTTGTAATAAACGTATTCTCCTCTTGTTTAACCAAGTCTGTGCCAGAGTTGCATCAATCGGGTGGCTTAGAGCCACTTTTTCAACAGATGAACTACAAAAAGTGACATTCAAAGTGCTGTACAAGTGTTTGAGCAACCCGCGATCATCAGAACATATATGATTTTTGGCAGTTTGTGATTGTTAAGAGTGAAACAGCCACATTAAGTACAGGAGCCAAGACAACGCAGGGGGAATAGGGACGGGAACAAGCTCCACTGGTTTAAACTGAAAATAATCTTTGACATATTCAGTGTAATAGGCACCTTATTGTATGCGTCCTCACGGGTATAGGTGAACAGTAGGCCATTTTCGTCCTCTTCTAATTCTCTTTGCTTTTCCTTCTTTATATTCTGCAGCTGAGAAAACTCCCAGGCCTGCTGAGCTGCTGTCACCTGAACCTAAACCGAACAGATCTCATCATCAATACACAAACTGTCAAGTTGGCATCTATTTTTTGGTGTTGCTTGTAAATCCACAGGAAAAGCAGAAGACCTTACAGTAAGAAGACTCAAGAATATTTTATACAGCAAAGAGCCAGATATCTGTACTAAATGAGATTGAGATTCAAGCGCTTTGGGATGTCTTTCTGATGGGAAAGGCGCTTATGGAAATTCATTTATTAATGACTAAATTAATAGCTGGGTAGGACTTTATCTTACTTACCTCAGGAGGTCTCTGTTCTTCTGGAGTAATGAATGCTTGAGTCAGCTCCAGATAATTCATGGCATATTTTTCCACTGGTGTAAGCTGTATGAGTAATTACTTATGTCAGTAACATAATTCAACTAACAAAGTCAAATAAATTAATTTAAACACATTGAGTTCCACTTGAGAGGCCGTGTTGAAACACTGCAAGCACAAAGAGGAAAAATCCAACTTTGCTGCAAACTAGAGATCCTGCGATAAGAGTTTATTACTCTGCGGAGAACTCAGTTGGGTTGTAGATCAAAACTCTTAAATTCATAGCAAAAGATAATGAGAAAAAAAAATACCTGTTCAACGAGTGCAGCTAATTCATCCAAGTGTGAAGGTCCTTCATACTTCAAGGATCGTTCCTTGGCGTTAGAATGAACAAATGCTTCACTGGATTCCAATTTTGCGGTGGGCTCAGATTTGATACAATCACCACTTTCCCGTTCAATGCTGTTCAAAGCCTTTGAAACAGTTGAAACCATTTTTAATTGTTTCGAATATTTAATCTGTTAAATAAGGCTCACAAAGAAAGAGACTTCTGGGTGAGCTAAATACTTTGGATCTTATATTAAGGGAATACCTAGTTGTGTTAAACGTAGCCGCATACCCTAATAGTTGAAATATCAATCAGATAAGAGCTTGTGCATTTGTAACCTATTATTTTCCCACAGACATTTAATCTGTTATTTTACAGACCCTGGAAAGCAATCAGGAGCAGAAACCAACAACAACTTGCATTTACATATAGCGCCTTGGGACGTCTTCCCGACGTGAAAGGCGCTCTATAAATGGAATCTTGTTGTTGTTGTTGTTGTACATAGCGCCCCTCACACAGGGTAGCGTCCAGAGCGCTTGACAAGAGCACACAACATCAAGACGAGGGGAGGAGGACATTTAGGTGACCATAGGCATGGTCGAGTAGGAAGATTTTCAGGCACGACCTGAAGATGGGGAAGGAAGGGGCAAGATGGGGGGGATAGAGGACAAGTATTCCAGGGTTTCAGGGCGAAGTGGCTGAAAACGCAGGCAAATCATGTACGTAGCAAATCATGCTCGAGAACAGCAACAGCCAGGCTATTAAATGAGGTTCAATACCTCCAAGAATGGTTTTGTTTCCTTGGGTGATATCTGGTTTACCAGGGACGGCACTTGGGACAGCACCACAAACTCCTCAGTCTTCACCTTTAGCGCAGAATCGCCAAAAACTGTTACCTCAAATAAGTCACGAACCGTTTGCTGCAAGAGAAAGACAAAATAATCTCATCAGATAATAATAATCCTTGCATTTGATATAGCACTTTTCACGTCTTCTAGACGTCTCAAAGCTCGTCACAGAAATATACTGTAAAGTGAGTTGACTGTATATTCGTGGGCGAAACGCGGCAGCCAATTGCGCACAGCAGTGTCTTCACAAACAGCCGTGGATTGAAGTGACCAATTATTTTTTATTGGTTTTTTTTTTCTTGAGGGATTATTATTGGGCGTGTGGAGTAAGGAAACTTGCTCAAAGTTTCGCTTGTCGGGAATCGAACCCAGGTCTCTCGCTTGCGAGGCGAGTGCTCTAACCACTGAGCTACAGATTCACTTATGTAGTTAATCCTAGATGTGATGAAAGCCAACACAAGCTAACAATGACAGATTTTCCATGCATTATTTGTTTTTTATGTGGCATGTATAATAATTGTTCTTCCAGGTCATTTTCTAGATAATTAATAAGATTAACAAGCAAGACGCTGTCGACATTTAAAGTGATCACCCACAAAACCCAGTCATGAGATTACAACTTTGCAATTACTCCTATTTGAAATATCCTCTGAGCAATTTTGGTTAGTGTTTGGTTCATAGTTTTATTTGTGGCAAAAGCTGGCTGGCACTATTGATAGTTCGGCTCTTCATGCACAACGTCAAAGAGGTAGAAGAGGATATGAAACAGTTCTGGTTTCACCACAAGAGCCATAGTACAAACCAATCTCAGCTGAAGAACAAACACATAACCATACAGGCTCTGTAGCAGTTATTGTGGTTCACTGTGTACCACAAGCGAAAGAGAAGATTCTTAAAAGAGCAATACCCCTGAAGGGCTTCCAAAGTTCAACCTATTTCTAGGCAGCATAGGAACATGGGGTGACATTTCCGATCCTCTGATGGGAAGACAAGCCAATAATGCTATTTGCTGAAAGTTAGAATTGTTTCTAGCAAAATAACAAAGCTCTTAGATCAACCCAGAACCAATACATCCTTGTGACAGGCTACACACCTGTTGTAAGTAAGCCATAGAATAGTTGCTTCCTTGCAAAGCCACATCTCGGATCAAATTCTTTGTGCCATTCTTGAGAAGCTTCTCCTCAATAGAGTTGCCACTGACGAGTCTGGAGCAGGATATAATTACAGAATGTTAACAGGCGATCGACATTTAATCAAATAAATCTCAACTCCAAATTGATTCGTTTTATCTTGGAACACTGTGGATTCCTCAAAAAATAACAGGGCGGAATATATATTGCTGGCTTTGCAAAAGGCCTTTTTTTTTAAAGTACCTGTATATGTGGATATCTTTACAATTTCCTATTCTGTCGCACCATTCCTGCACCTGCCCATCCAGAGTTGGGTTCAAGTCACCGTCATAAACGACCACAGTATCTGCATCGACAAGATTGACACCCACCGCAGCACTGCGGGAGCAGAGAATGGCACAGAAGATGCGCTTATCTGTATTAAAACGTTTCATCAGTGTCTGCAAAGAAAAAATAACTTGCATGAATTGGAAAATTCAACAGTTACACTACGCTTCCAATTGTAAGGAAAGAGCGAAGCTGAAGGAGTTTAAACAAATTGCTAACTCTTGTGGAAAGGCACTAAAGATATCTGATTACACACAAACTTGACTTTTGGTGTAGGAAAACCGACTTTCAGGAGACACAATCTAATTAATCTCAGAGACTACTGCTTTTTGTTCACTTCCCAACTTTAAAATGCACCATTCTTCTTCATATTAAATGTCACTTGTCACTTTCGTATTCAGATGATTGTTTGATTTACAAACATTTTTCAGTACCAAGATTTGGTTTCCATTTACAGTTCACTGTTGATTCCTATAATTCTGTGAATTTTACAGTCCCATCGGTCAAAACCGAGTTTTTTTTTAAATGCAGGTTAGATATTTGTGAATTAAATTGTTAACCCACAATGCAGGCCCCAGAGAATACAAATCGATTCTTGCTGGGGAGGGAAGAGGCTTTTTAATCTACCCCAACACAATGTCAGTACACAAGATTTTGTTGCTTGTGCCCATAGTAAGGTTGGGGATGCTGACACATGAAACAACAACAAATTACATTTACATAGCACCTTTCACGTCAGTGAGGACGTACGAAAGCACTTTCCCTGCCACAGTAATTAGTCTGAACAGGAATCAATAGACTTGCTCCTGAGCACAATACAAAACATACCTGTCGCTGAGAAAGGTGCGTATTCCCATCAATCCTCACAAAGACAAAACGATGGTAATCCAGGAAGCTCTCGAGAATGTCCAGCATTCGAACCATTTGTGTGAAGACCAACACACGGCGCGCTTCAGATCGGAGTTTTTGGAGCAGAACAGCCAGGGCCTCCAGCTTCCCTGCAACAAGGTAACAAATGCTGCAGGAATCTGACATTGGAGTTATTCTGCTTAGTGATGACAATTCCCAATAAGCTTCAAAAGAGCCTTAATTCAGCCTAATTCAGCGTGGTTTTCTAATCACTGATTCCTTCCACTCGCCCAATCGAGAACATAATGCTTCAAACTCAAACGCTTAACACTTAACGGTATGGTTTACGGAATAAAAAGATATTTTGCGAGGGGATAAACACTTGTTTCACTAACCTGAGTCAAACTGTACAAGCCTCGGGTCAGATAACTGTAGCACTGCTGTTGCTGCAATGTGCGGCCTGTGTTGATGGTATGGAGCCAGCTCTTGCTTAAGGTTATGATTAAATAGCCTTGTCTTGTGCGTGTACGTAGGTGGCGGGTTAAAGATATACAGTCTCGGAGGAAGAACCACCACATTTGGAATCACACATTGGATGCTATAGAAGGACAAAGCATTGGATTGTGTGAATGGGTGTCTTAAAATTGGCTCCGTGCTCCGCCACTGTCAAGCACTCGGGGACGCTACCCTGTGTGAGGGGCGCTATATAAATGCAAGTTGTTGTTAAAGTAGTGCTACTTCTTTTTATTAGTGACCACAAGGAAAAGTTTAGTTTGCAGTCTGATGATGAGATACATTTCTACTAACGCAGAAATTTTGTTCCGACAAGAGCAATCGTATGTGAATTTCCTTTCAGCTTTCGTGAACTCTTGTCAAAACAACTGGGACCCTGGTGGGGGCAAGAATCAGATAACTTTATGAAAGTTTTGTTGTGAAAATTCAGTGGCATTCTCCAGGGAAAATCCTAAAATTTAATTTTAAGCAAAACGACCTTGTTTTGTGTCTGAGTCACAACTGTATTCCAATAGAAATTGCACCTAAAAATTAAGTAACTACCAGTCGACTTACCGATTGAACTCATACAAGATTTCGCCCACAAATACACAGTCAATTCACTTTAGAGTATATTCTGTGCAGCGCTTTGAGACGTCTCAAAGATGTGATGAGGCGTTACATTAAATGCAAGGATTATTATTATATTATTATTATAAGGGCTCACCTCTGAATGACATTCCGCAGAGAGCTGTACCTCTGATCAAATGACCGGATTGTGCTGGACAAAGACTCGGTGTGATTCCAGGACCCCTCCGGGAAGGTGTCAGCATCAGGTTGCTGCACGCTGCAGCAATTCACATAGCCGGACCAGCCCCACCAGTGTAATGTTGGTTTCGATTTCGGAAGCTTATATTCACCCATCATAAAACAGATGCCCAAGAGTTCAGTACCGTAAACAGGCTTCACAGAGCTTCGGCGCTCATTGATTACAAATATCCGGTCTAAGCGTTCCTTCGTAAGTCTTTTCTTTTCTTCTACAGAGTCCTACATGACAAAAAAACGCTGTGATTAAAGAACAAATACATTCGCGTACCGAACATTTCTTGAATTATTACACTTTAACCAGAATTGAGCTGACTCGGAATGGTTCGGGGTAGGTTACTATACCTAGGAAAGCAGTCTAGCTTTTTCCTGCCTTAATGTACTAAACTCCATCAGCCCCACAGCAAACTATGGGAGACATTCATGACTCGCAACAAGTCATCAATGACTACCGTGCGGGGAGCCAATGCTGTTCACAACATGGTCGTCATTAAATTGCAATACGCCTGATGTTGCACTGCGTAAAACAAGAACTGCTCCTGTCTTCACCAAATCAGTGATTAACTGCACGCAGCCCATCAGCCACAAGGGAAATGAGCACCATAAGAATTGGCTTACTCAAATAGCAGGTCAGACAATTAGACGCTAGGATGAAAAACACACACATACACTGGTACAAACCACACAGGTACCGGGTACAAATCATGGGTTCAAACACCCGGTACAGAAAGAATGGTCAAATCCTTTTTTTCCTAAAAGCAAAATAAAATATCCCAACCAGCAGCCCCAATTATAGAGAGATTATCATATTTTTTACGTTCAGTGTTTTAACTTTTGAATTTTTTGAAAACAATCACTCGGTTTGCAAATATTCAAAACCATGCCCTTTGCAGCTTGCTGTTTTTGTACATTAGTCTGTGACTGTTCAGAACGAAGTAATAAATACCAGTGCAGCAGATCCAAGAGAAGGCTTTGAGGGTACTCCTTGGTCACTTGGTGCTGAGAGGGTTCTGCTTGTGATAAATGATGCTGGAAAACAAACAAGATGTTTCGGATTTCCACCGCATTAACCATCAGCACATATAGAATGGCCACAGAATCAGCAGCATTTAACTACATCTCTTTATGCAACCATTTCAGCATTCCTGACCAAACCAACTATCATCTGACTTCATCAGGATCTTCATTCATATTCTTTGTTCATGTGGATTATTATTATTATATTTCATCAAAACACAAGGTGTTCCACCTTTGTCTGTGTTGAGCGGCAAGAAATTGAGGTTCATCGAGACCTCAATGTCTGACAGGCAGTCGGACAGAACATCAGTGGACCTAGAATCAAGAGTCGAATTGGAATAGATTTGGATGTTATCACATACATGTGAAGGTTAAATCTGTTAGCAGATGATGTCACCAAGAGAGAGCATGGAAGGAAAAAGCTGAGGACAGAGGCCTGACATATTCCACAGGTGACAGTGAGAGGGTGGAGCAAAGGGTGAAGCAAAGTCAAATGATGGACCAAGTAGAATTGTAATCAGGAGAGTGCAGTGTAACAGAGGTGGTTAAGAAAGGAGATTGAGTAGGCTGGAGTGGTTAACACCATCAAAAGCAGCAGCGAGGACAAGGAGAACAAGCAGAGGGAGTTCTGGACATAGAAAGAGAGTACGTCATTGGTGGCGTTGATGAGGACTGTCTTAATGCTGTGGATGTGTACTGAGTTCAAGCAGGGAGTTGTCGTAAAGGTGAGAACGGAGCTTGAGTGATTTGATTTGATTCGAATTGAATAGGAAGGGCTGGTTGTAGTTGGGTCGACAATTGTAAAAAAAATATCCATAAAGCAAAACATTCCTCTCGTCCATCTCACTCAGCTTCTCCTTTCCCTCTGACTGGTATTGTTTCATTGTTTCTTCCGTTCTGTTGCTTTGTCTTTAGGGTTTTTTCCATCCATTTTCCGTTGCTGTATTTCCAGTGTTGGAAGACTCCACTTTGACTCCTCACACTGAGGGCAATGTGCTTGCAAGTGGCTGTTACGCCAGTCTCACGCAACCCAATGATCTGGTGAATTCTTTTTTTTACACACACAAAGGAACTATTTCATTAGTTTATTTGGCACAGCTACCATAGCTCACCAGATGTCAACACTCAACACCAAACCTATCACTTTAGCCATTTAATGCTACCACCAGTTGTGGTCCAACGTAGGTCTGGTTGGTGGCCGTCTACAGTCTGGAGTCCAGTCACTCCTCTATTACAAAGCAGCCCCTTGGTCTTCCTCCTTCATGTTGCCAACACAACAAGATGCAGTGAAATTCTCTCCCTGTAGCTGCAGCACACTGGCCAATAAGCAAGTGTCAGGATCGGAATCACTGCTTCCTGACTGTTTAAATGGCCCCAAAGAATGCTCACAGAAAGAAAGTCTTTCTTACATGAAAGGCAAATTGTTGTGATCACAGCAATATCAGTCTAGCAAGAGACAGCGAGTATTACCAGCTCACGACTGACTGACAGTACTGTTCTCTTAATTCACGGTTTAAATACTGGGTCACAATGCAAGCCAGGTGATCATATACTGTACATCTCTTACCTGGTGTAGATGTGGCAATAGAACTTGATGCAATCCCGTGTTGGTTTCCTAATGCAGCAGATGCACTGTGGAGTGCGTTGCCTGCATTGGCATGCGATGGTGATTGCATCACTACTTGACCTTGTTGACGCACAATTTGTTGGCCAGGTGCCGAAACAATTTGCAGAACATTACCTGGGGGTTTTATAAAATGGTGAAATGGTGATTCTATTACATGCAACAACCAGTATAATTCCAATTGGCATTCACTACTGCAAACTTCCACTCCCCGTATACACACGAGACACGCACACGCACGCACCACATACCCATGTACCACACGCACGCACCATACACACGCACACGCAAACCAAAAATGCATTTTTGGCTGAGAGTGTAACTTTAGTTCAACCGTGGTACTGAAATTCCAGAGCGAGAGTGTGGAGGTAAGAATGGAGATCCGAACAATTGGAAAGACATTCAGGTTTTACTCCAGTTGTCATTGGCTAATGTTTGCGTATTGTTTAGGGACTGCAAATGTTGATTATAATTGTAATTTATAATCAAGACCTCCATTTAAGACAGTATCCGATGAGCAAATGGAACCAGTTATCATTTCATATAAATAGATACCTTCACCACACATTAAATATTCCCAAAGTGCTCTATTGAGATTCATTAGCAAATTAAGTGTTGCTGATTTAAGAATTTTACTGTATCTTGTTTGTTTGCTAATTGAAGCAAATATCATGATTTCCCTTCTTAGAGGCACTGATCTTATAATCCCTGGTATTGGGTCAATTCAGGTGTTGCATGTACCTTGTATCTGAAGATGCTGTCCTGCAGTAAGCTGCCGTAACTGACTGCTGGACAGGGTAAACTTGTTGCCTTGGAAGTGCAGTGTAACCGGCTGACTGGTCTGTGTTCCCCGGCCTTGGCCACCAGCAATGGAAGCGAGTTGACCTATGCTGACGACTTCTCCTGCTGTAAGGAAAAGATAAAAAACTGAGTGTACAAAATCATGCCGTTCACTCTGGTGCTGAAGTAAATCTGAGGCCCAAGAGCTACTCATGTAAGATTTTCTACACATGTCAGAGGGTTGGTTATACAGGAGGGCAAAGTGAAATCAATGTGAAAACCTGGGCAAGGCATTAAAATACACAGCCAGCTGACTGCGGCACTTACATCAACAATGATCGTCAGCAGTTAGTGTTTTGTAGCAACGATAAATGAGTACAAATAATATTAAATCATTCCCTCTCAATTTGCCACATAATTCCCTTTATTATATGTAGAGATAAAAGGGACCCATTACGATGTGTATGATGGTTATATTAATGAAATATGGCACTAAGTGTAAAACCACAGAAAGGGGAACTGTTTAAACATTTGACGAGGACAAATATGAAAGGTACAGTAAAGAGCAGACCTCCGACATTATACCTCAAGTTACCCAGGTTTTAACGGGAAGAACCCAAACTTATTAAATTGCAGTAGTCACATAATCAAATCAATCTGATTTAAAAACATTGTCATAAATGGCAAATGCAAATCCCTTCTTTTATATACAAAGAAAACACAAAGCAAGTTAGTGTTTCACAGAACGTACTATGCTTTTATTTGGATATCTACATTCATATATGGCTGCACCCACTTTTGAAAGCCAAACCACGTGTAGTGTACGTTTTACACTTCGCGTGTAAAACATACCCTTCAAAACTAAGTTAAAATTGAACTTCGTAAAACATAGTAGTTTAACCTTAAATAAACTATACTATGAAATAAATGGAAAATTGACATCTGCTTGCTTGAAAACGATCCCTCAAGTCTTTGCTACTTTGAAAGACTTCAGCAGCTATTGGGAAGACAATGTGCGTCTAAAAGAAAAGCATCATTTCAGTGTTCGGTGTTGGAAAGGCATGTTAGAGAGGCAAGCGATGACGGACAGTGGAGCAGAGGTCAGGCAGCCTTGGTAAAGCCACAGTTCAACTATAGGAAATCTCGGCAGATGGATTAGTACTTTATGAAAAAAGAGATTTGGGTAATAGGGGACAACAAAGAGAATTAAAACTATCTGTTTGTGTGGACAGAATCCTGCTGGCAAGAAATGAGTGAGTCATGCAACAGTGACAGTGGGAGGTTTAGCGATATCGGAGGCCACTTACTAGGCAAGCGTGCCTGGGCCTGAGAGGTCAGCACCAGCCTCTGATGCAGCACATTGGTTGTTGGGACGTTGTGGCTGGAGGCCTGTTGCTGGGCCTGCGAAGCTGCCTGTCCCTGCTGGGTGCTGCTCAGGGCTGTGCTAGTGGCACTCGTGCTGTTGACCGTCTGCTGTTGTCCTTGTACACTGGCAGGGGTTGGAGTCATCTGAGACTGCGTTGCTGCTGCAAATGACAAGGGTTTGTTTGTGCAGCGTTACACCAGAGACTAAAGCAAGATCACAGTTCATATTCGATTCTTTGAAAACTTTATCCAGGCCCAAAAGCTTCAAATACTCTTTCTCATTAAAAACATGATTGTCGGGAAGAATAAACAGTTCTACTCACCAGAATGTATACATTAACTAGTTGGTCCCTCAAAAGAAGTCACAGTAATAAACCCAAGCCTTCAAAACATTCAGTGCAAACTCTCATTCAAATTAATGTTTTATATACTATAAAATGTCTTTCTCATCGCTGCATTAAGTGGTAATTTTCAGCCCCCAATGATCATCTAAAATAAGAGGGCTGAGTAAGAAACTCCAGAGAGTAGAATATCTTTTACTGTGGCTACAAGTTAGTAACACAGCTGTGCTATCAGTGCACGCAGAGGTTGAACTAGAAATGTTGCAATAGATCCCAATTCTTGACAGCTGCAAAGCATCGAGAAACCTGAGAGAGAAGCCGCAGTGAAACATGCACTGAGATGGGAATTGTGCGGCTGGTAGCTACACTTCCCTAACACACTTCTGTTTCCCAGGATATGCTGCTGATCCTGGCATGAGAACAACAACTTGCACTTACATAGCGCCCTCCATGCAGGGTAGCGTCCCAAGAGCGTTTAACAGTGGCGGAGACTGACTCCGAGCCGGGGGAGGGGGGAGGTGGCCGTAAGCACGGTTAAAGAGTAAAGCTTTCAGGTGGGACTTGAAAGAGGGGAGAGACAGAGGGATTGAGGGAGAGCATTCCAGAGTTTTGGGGCTTAGTGGGTGAAAGTGCGCCCTCCCGATGGTGGGGCGGAGGGTGCGAGGGACGAGCAGGAGGCCAGAGATTTGGGTAGTAAGGGACAACAAAGAGAATTAAAACTATCTGTTCGTGTGGACAGAATCCTGCTGGCAAGAAACGAGTGAGTCATGCAACAGTGACAGTGGGAGGTTCAGCGATTATCGGAGGCCACTTACTAGGCAAGGCCACTTGAACACAAACCCTTCGGTGTAATGGCGTAGAGTACCTTAGATTCAAAGGAACTTAAACTAAGCGTATAAAGTGCAGGGTGTTTGCCTTGCATTTAGGCCACCTGCTGGTTACAGAGGGCATCAATCACCCTCTCAGACTCTGTTCAGAACATGCAGAGTGAGAGATGCAGGGAAAATACATCCCTTCCTCTCACAACCGTAAACGTTTCTTGTGGAGGAAACGCTAGTTCTGACAAGTAAAGTTTGAAATACCGTCTACAGGAATTTGTGCGCACAAAACATCTTTCTCCCGAAGCGCTCCTCTGTCCAGGGAGCAAAATAGTTTCGTCCCGCGGAGCTAAACATAGCACTCGGGAGCAATGTTTGTATCTTTAGCGTAGCGCATCGATATCTCAACATAATGGGGTCGTATCGATCACTTCAATAACTATGACTGTGTTATACCAATTCATACAAGAAAGTAGCATGTTATAACATGGCACGCTCTGCACCCTCATTAGTTCCTGAATTCATCGACCAAATGGCCGGACACACAACATTCTCCAAAATAAAGCTCAAATGTTTTCCCACCTTCTGTCAGTATTAGACACCACGAAAAAGACTCCGCAAGAGAAATAGTTCAAACGTAACACAGTTAAGCGTGGGAGAGTTAGAAATGAAACTTTGCTGTTTATAGAGATCTTAAAAACAAAATGACATTAGGTGAAGTTTTTTATTCTTACCCTGGCCAGGAGCTGCTGACATAGCCACCCCGGGAGGCTTGCCACGTGCCGAGACATGGTGTGTGGCAATAGATGAGGCAGTGTTTGCTGTACGCTGTGGGTGAGCACTGACCATTACAACAGTCCTATCATCAGGTTTCTGGCCGTACTGCACTGGATGAAACAACCTGTACACAGAAAAGTCCAAGTAAACTTTAGCTTCACTCTGGCATTTTATAACTGCATTAATACTGGAAAGTGGGCCACAATGACCCCTATATTGGAGAGGCTGGCTACAATGGATATTATATTCCCTTGAATCAAGTAGGTTAAGGTGATAGCTGATTGAGGTGTAAACCAATTAGCAGAATAGACAAACTACATAGGAGATGACTCTTTATTCCCCACAGGTGAGAAAAGGGGTAGAAAAATCCAAAACACAGGACCTTAAATTTAGAGCTAAACCAATTGTAAGTGAAATAAGAAAGATTTCTTCACAGAGGGTTCCTTTGTTCTTAAAACATAAATGATTAGATTATTCGATGCTCAGATTATAAATGGGTACATTATCACAAACTTGGAAGACAAGTTAATTCGTTATATGTATTTTGCGAAAATACTGGTTCCTACAGTTTGCTTTCATCATTAATTATGCGCAGCCAAATCTAAGTTTTGCTTCTTGGCTGAATTATTAATAATAATAATTAAAATGTGTTGTTGCTTTGGGACCAGTGAAGGTAATAACTGCATGCAATGTGTGAAGCTATCACATACTTGCTAACTTTCATTTTAACTGGCTTGGGTCTGGGTGGAAGATCTGGAGAGTTGTAGATTTCCTCAATGAGCTTCCTGGTCACCTTGCGTAGAGGTACTCCCACCTCTGACTCGTAGCGAGGCCTTTTATTCTCAATTCCAGACAGGTTAAATATGGACATATCTACATTCTAAGGGGAAAACATATTCATTAGTTAAGTAATAATAGTCCTTAAACATTTGATATAGTGTCTTTCATATCTAGAGGACATCTCAAGGAGCTTTGCACGTTACTGAAAGGCGTAATGATTATGTATTTTGTAGGCAAGCATGGAAGCCAATTTTGCACACTGCAATTTTCCACAAACAGCATGAAGCGAATGACCATTTATATCTGGGAAACTGTTGGCCCGACATAGGGAGAAACTGCCTTCTCTTTCGAATAGTGTTATGGTAGTCTTTTATGTCTACCTGAGCTGGCAGACAGAACATCAATTTGCCTTTTCATCTGAAGCACAGCATTTTCACTACAGCAGCATTCCCCCTGGACTGGAGCGTCAGCCTAGACTGAGCTTAGAGTAAAGTCCCAATACAGAGGTTGAACCCACAACCTTCTGACTCAAGAGTTATATGTTGCACTACCAACAAAGCCAGGTTGACATCTTTAACATCATACAAGCAGGCAAAAACATTTAACAAATGCTTCCAGAACTCACCTTCCAGTATCATACTCAAGTGCTTTCAACACGAGCGAGGCAGTCGAGTAATGCAATTGCTCACACACAAAACTGGAGCGCACACACCTGGTACTGACCAGGTTAGGATGGTTACAGATTTTTCGTAGCTGAATTAGTGCATTCAGAACACTTATAAATCGCCCAGTCCTCAGAGCTTCTCTCGTGCTGGTGACACAAAACATTATAAAAATAAGCATTAGGTAAGAAATAACTAGCTTAGAAACGCTAATAGATTTTACTGAAAGGACAGTTGAGAAACATACAGATGAGAAAATATAAAACTGAGATTTGTACAATTTTTNCTAATCAGCTGCTACGGATTTCTATCTTTAGTATGAAGTAGACAAAATCGCAACCTGACCCACATACTCCTCACAGGACTGGAACCCTAGCACGCGGACTGGAGCAATCTACTCTAATCCCATTCTCCTGCACTCCCCCAATTACTTTTTATATTTTTTTCCTAGTTACTTGTCCAATTTCCCTTTAAGTACTGTTATTCTTTTATGGTCTTGGATCTAGAAAACACACACGATTGAAACAATTTTCTAAAAATTAAATTACATCTACCTGGTTTGGGACATGACATCTTCATACAGATTTCTCTGCCGCTTGGAAAGACAACATTTCAGAATGTGCTCGTATTTCTTCGGAAGCTGTTTCTCCACATCTCTTTTTGATCGTCGTAAAATGAATGGTTGGATCATCTAAAAATGACACACAAATTAGTTTGATTTCTACACGTTTTACATCATTTACTGCAAATCAAAGAAACACAACGGTTCCAGGAAATGGCTGAAAATAGCAATAAACCAGGGAGAATGGCCTATACCTCACAATGCTTTTTATCCTGTAGGCTTGCCCCCTCCTTCCCTATCTTCAGATCTCGCTCTTCCTCTTCGACCATGCCTACGGTCACCTCTCCGATCCCCCCAGCTCAGCATCGTGCTCCGCCACTGTCAAGCGCTCTGATACGCTACCCTTTGTGAGGGGCGCTATGTAAACTAGGATGGGGGAGGTTCATATGAAGTGTAAATACTGGGATAGACTACTTGCTTGAATGATCTATTTCAGAGCTAAACAGACCATGTCATATATGTCATAATGTGCAATGTACTGTACTATTTCCTAAATCTTTCCTCCATCTTAGGATCCCCACTCCATCCATCACCAAACAGTCCAGTGAAATCACAGGATAATGTTGCATTACACAGTTATTTGTGCCAACGACCAACTTCCCCACATGCATTTGCTTTACATAACACTGTGCGTACCCTGTGCATCCTTATCACCAATTTGTGGCAATAGTCCTGGTTTTCATCTGTGCCGGTTTTCACTGGGAAATCCAGGTAATGCCTAGAAATTCCAGGCATCAGAAAATGCATCATGGTCCACAGTTCCATCAGAGTATTCTGCAAAGGAGTTCCAATGAGAAGCAGCCGCTGTTGGCTAAAGAGAAATTAGGAAAACATTACTAAATAAATAACTATGAGTGTTTTATAGATAAGTAAAACATGTAATGTTGAATTAATCAAACCCTGGATAATGATCTGAACAATCAGGTCCATGAAGTACCCACGGAAATCTGAAGCATAGTATATGGATTGTATAAGGTGTAAAGTTTTCCCCAGTGTTAGAGTGGGGATTTAAGAGCGACTACTATATAAGCTTGTGCTCTTGAAACTTGCCAAGGGAGCAAAGTAGGGTGGGCAAAATTGAGACAATCAACTTCTGGTGTTTCTAGTTCACTGTAAAATGAAATGAATGTTAGTCCAACCTCTTAAGATTAAAGAAAGCCTCCCAGTGTCGCTCAGTTGTATTCCGAAGTTGTTGAACCTCATCCAGTACCAGGTATTTCCACCTCTTCTTGACAAAGGCCTGATGGTCTTTCAGTAGCAACTTATACGAAGTGATACACACATGGAAGGAATTGGGCTCCATCCAGCACTAGAAACAAAAAAAACTCACATTTGGATTTGCGGTTGACCTAGATTTATTTACCAGCTGGCATATTAATAGACCTTTTAAAAGAACAACTCAAATACTAAAGGCTACAAAATTGCCAAGTATATATTTTAAATAGAGTAGGGCAATACAATGCTTACTGACCAACCCCCAATACACTCAAGATCAGTTTGCACCTTTTTGGCTTTATTTTCTCCCCACTCTAAACTGGGGATTTCAAATCAGGAACAGTTACACACATTTCAGACCAACACTGAATGTTGGCATTATCAGCTTGCACTTTGAGACACCAGAGAAGCAAGCAAAAGCTAAGGAAGCAGGCTTTGATTTACATTCAGTTACCTTTCCTTTCCCACTTCCCCAATGTACTGAGATCCATCCCAATATTTTTCTCAACGGTAGAGTAACCATGAAAAAGGGCCAGCAGCAAAGCTGTCCGACACTAAGACGCATCTAAAAGCCTCTGCCTTTGACAGGGGAGATCGTAGAAACAAACAGCAATTTTTTTGTTCAATGACTGTTGAGGTATAAAAATGCTACTTCCATCATTGTGCCCCAACCCCCTCCAAAGAATTGTGGAGACAATGTAGAAGTGGCAGATGAAGCACAAGTTGATACTGTCTACAGTTTAACACAAAACAATAAATTATATTTACACAGCACCTTTCACGTTGCGAAGACGTCCCAAGGCGCTGGACAATCAGGGATTTGGGCCCGATTAGGGGGTTGGGATCAGGAGAGGTGGAGGACAGGGAGGGGTAAGAGGGTGATCAAAGGCGTGTTCAAAGAGGAGGGTCTTGAGATTTGCCTTGAAGGGGAAAAGGGAGAGAGCATGATGGAGGGACTGTGGGATGGAGTTCCAAAGAGTGGGTGGGGCAGAGAGGCTGACGTCCATGCTGCTAGAGCCACAAACTCCACATTAAAGGTGTGGGCCTCAAACAAATCTATGAATGAGGAAAGCTGCTCAGCAGAAACTCCTCTGGTCCATTACACGTGTCACGTTACCTCTCTCTTGCCTCTTCGTTCTTTCCTTGTGCCAAAATACATCATAATCTTTAGTCCTGGGCACCACCGCTTGAATTCCATTTCCCAATCGAGCATCTTACACGTACGTACCACAACAAGGTGCGGGCCCCAGATGCCTTGGACAAGCGAATACAGAGAACATCATTGAATTATAAAGCACATTTGGTACAAGACTTTTTATTTCTTTTAAAAAACAAGAGCAATACATAATATAATCATTACAAAAGGATTTTTGCATCAGTCTTCAATATCAAACGTATGGCTCAGTTGGCAGCACTCACTTTTGGGGGAAGGCGTGCTCCGAGACGCTACCCCACATGAAGTGCGCTATGTAAATGCGGGGATTCATTGTTGTAGAGGATGTGGTTTCAAGCCCCATGTCGGTCCACAGCGACACTACAGTACTGGGAGCAGCCGCTTTGTCCGGTGTGCAGTCCTTTGGATGAGATATTGGATGGGGGAGGAAGAGGCTTCAACAACAACAATTTACAGCTGTATAGGGCCTGTCACGTCAGGAGGACGTCCCAAGGAGCTGGACAGTCAAGGATCCGCACCCGAGCTGGTGATCAGGAGGGGTGGAAGTGTAGGAGTAAGAGGGTGACTGCAGGCACGGTCATAAGAACATTAGAATTAGGAGCAGGAGTAGGCCATTCAGCCCCTCGAGCCTGCCCCACCATTTGATAAGATCATGGCTAATCTTCAGACCTAACTCTAATTACCTGCCCTATCCCCATATCCCCTAATCCCTCTATTTTTAAAAAATCAGTCTCAGCCTTGAAGATGTTCAAGGACTGAGCATATACAGTCTTCTGGGGTAGTGAATTCCATAAATTCACTACCCTCTGAGTGAAGAAATGTTTCCTCAACTCTATTCTAAAAGGCTGACCCTTAATTTTAAGACTGTGACCCCTGGTTATAGATTCTCCTACCAGGGGAAACAGACCCTCAGTGTCTACTTTATCAGCCCTTTAAGAATCTTATGTTTCAATAAGATCTCCCCTAATTCTTCTGTACTCTAGAGAATATAGCCCTAGTTTATTCAGCCTATCCTCATAGGTCAGTCCCCTCATCCCAGGAACTAACCGAGTGAATCTGAGCTGCACCCCCTCCAGAGCAAGTATGTCCTTTTTTAAATAAGGAGACCAAAACTGCAAACAATACTCTAGGTGCGGTCTCACCAGGGCCCTATACAGTTGCAGCAAGACTTCCCTACTCTTGTACTCTAAACCTTTTGCAATGAACGCTAACATGCCGCTTGAAGAGGAGGGTCTTGAGATGGGTCTTGAAGGAGGTAAGAGAGGGGGAGTGGCTGAAGGGCTGCGGTATGGAGTTCTAGAGGGTGGAATTTATTATTTGAAGTAGCATACGCTTACATTTCAGCCCTGATATGGTTTCAACAGAAAAACCCACCTTCATTGCAAGCAAGGTGAGCTAGAAATGCAATGATCTGCACAGTCTTGCCTAATCGAGTTTCGTCTGCCAAAATTCCATTTAACTTTCTCCTGTTGAGCGAAGCCAGCCAGTCCAGCCCCACCTGCTGGTACTCCCGAAGGCTTCCGTGGAGCAGGAGAGGGGTTGAGCTTTTCACCTTTCCAAAAAAATAAAGTAGATAAGACAATTTGGTCTGTGTTTTAAATAAATCACTGCATCTCTCTGCTTTAACTGGATTTCAAATGCATGTTAATAAAAATAGTTCGTGGAATCTTTGTCTCATGAGAACAAGCAGCCCAGAGCATTACCAGAGCTGTACAGCGAGCTAAGCCCTTTGGAGAAGCAACTCAGCAGCACCAGCAACTTCTGCAATGTCTTTTCTTGGCCTCTTCCCTTCAGATGGACCTGTATTTAGTCTCTCTGCTCCTCGATACTGGTCTACACTAAGCAGCGAGTCGATCGTCACGTCTTGCTCTGGATGAGCCAGATCAGCATGAAACTCTTCTTCCAATTCTGCAACAGAAATTCCACATTCAATTTAATTACACAAGTTCTGCATTCTGTTTGCATATACTTGAGCATTAAGTGATACATTAAATATGAGGTTAATTTTATTCGAATAAGTAATGAATAAGTAATGAATTATTCCGAGATCACCAATTAGTTTTAAATTGGTTCAAAATATCCTCAAAGGCTTAAACAGCGCAGAGTACGGCATCTGTATTACACACCTTCATCAACCTCGTCATAATCATCATCTTCACTGTCAAGTGATTCTGCGCCAGGCCAGGCAAAGGTTTCAGAATAAGCACCAGCATACTTTTGAAGCAAGTCTTCCAGGGGAATTTCAGCTGTGAACAAGTCAAGTTATAACATCGAAGAATTACAACTCGGTGTTTGTCACTTTCTTAATCGAGATCAATAAAGTAAACCTGCTGTCTGTAATCCATTGTGCCCCCTCTGCACCTTCTCCATGTGTCTTCTCCCCCAGTTTCTAATCCCAAGTGCCCTTTCCCAGTTTCTGTCACATAAACATAATCACCCGATGACCAACGTGGGCCTGAATGCGGAGTCTGTTGCCTTGTAATTATAGTTTAGGTCTCTATGATTCAAATATATCACTATAGAATCAAGCAAACTAAACATTGGTTGAAAATACTTATTTCTTACATGTTTTTCAGTCAGACCTTATCTTTTCAAACACTGAATTGAGTCTGAAGCGTACCTTCTTTAGCCAAATCCGACAGCTCAGTTTGATGGTCAACGATTCCTTCAGCAGCTTCCTGTTCCTCCATGGTTTCTTCACAGTCTTCAACTGAAGAAGTCATGCATTATTTTATTTTACATTAGCTTACAGGCAGACCAAATGTTCATTAATGAGTGACTATGAACAACAAACCTTCTTCCCCAGCAGTCCCGTCACTAGGCAACGACACACTGGCTTTTCTTTTGTTTTCATTGCTCGATATTTCCTACAAATTAAAAAAGTGTCCTACATTAAAAATGCACCATGTGATACCCTGACGTTTTATTTAGATGAAACATCATATTCTAGCCAGTGTAATATAGAAATGATCAATTTGAAAACGTACCTCACTCTCCTTTTCTGATTTGCCCCTTGAAGATCCTGAAAATATTACAAATGCGGTACTCACTCAATGATGCAAGGTTTAAAGCCACTAAATAACAATTTAAAGGATGAAACATTGTTTTGCACAGAATGATTGGAGTCAGTTAGAAGCTACGTTTCTGACCTCTGCTGGAGGACTCCTTGCGGACAGTTAGTGCTCGTCTCCGCTGCTCTTCCATATAGAGCTGCAGTTTGACTTCTACAACCTGGAAAGAAAGCCCAGAACTTTAGCGAAAAAATCTAAATGATTTAAAAACTCAATGGTCCATCCTGACTTGGACATACATCGTCATTCCTTCATCACCACGGGAGTCAAAATCCTATAACTCTCTGTCCAATACCATCACAGGAGCATCACCGCGAGGACTAGTGGTAATAAAGACAAGGCCTTAACAGCAGCCTTTCAGGACAACTAGGAATGGGCAATAAATGGTGAACATCAACATTGTCCACATCCTGGGATGAGTGCAAAATAAACTTGCAGTGACAGCACAGATGTTACGTTGCTACGTTGCAAAAAAAAAATTTGCAAATTAAAAAAAAACTTTCTGAAGGTTATTGTCATCCCGAAGGAGGTTATTATCACAACAGGCAAGTCAATTATCATCGTAATAAAGGACAGTCGTTTTACGCACTCAAGAGTTATTTAAATTGACGGGTTATTAAAATTAGGCAGATTGTGGTACCTTACACAGTTTACCTTCTCAATATTATACCAGAAATGCTGCACCTCTCTGGCAATCACAGCGGCTCTTCGTCTCAGTTTGGCACATTGTTCCTTTTTAGCCTTTTCTTCATTCAGTTTCTGTTCTTCATGATGACGTACAACAGTCCGTGCAAGCTGTTTAAGGGAAACAAATCACTTGAGTGCTCTGCAGAATACACAAACGCGCAAAATATATTTCAGGTTTTTCAAAAAAAATTAGGTCCATGAGGACGAGTTGTGGTGAACAGTGCTTTTGGTCTTCAAGGTGGAATTGAAGGGAACACAGGTGTATTGGATCAGACTATTATCCCTCTGTCTCCAACCTCAATCAGTAACCTTTACAACAGCTCAGACATAAATACCTTCTTAGCAATGCCCATCTTCCACTTTCTTTCTTGGGCAAAATCTGTCGCCATCCACTGCATCTCCTCCAACAAGTAATCCCAGTGACACTTTGCTCGTGGAGCTTCCTGTAGCCGAGGTAACCTCCTCACAGACCACAAACCCTCCTTCCTAAGTTCAGCAATTCGTTGATGTATTTGATTTTCCTTTCAATGCAAAAGAAATCATTGATTGTCATGTCTGTTTGAGGGGGATATATGAACTTTCAGATTAATATATTTTGGTTCAATATAAAATAACTACTGCATCAGCAAACGTACGAGGAGATTTCCGCTTCAATCGTCATCAAAAGACAGAACTGCGACTTGCAATCCTGCCTGTAACAGGAGACAAGAAGCCAAGTTACAATCACTAGTCTGCTGCTCTTACCTGCTTCACTTGCTCAACAACCTTGTCTTGGGCACTGGTTTCCTGTGTGCCTGGTGCTGAACTTTGCAATAGCGTTTGTGTTTTTGGTGTTGCTGTGACGGTGAGATTGGTGAGTTTAGGCTGGGCGATTGGTGACATAGGTTTGCTGATTGCTGGAGAAGTCCTGTTAGTCAGGTTCTGATGTGCAGCAGTTGAAGATATTGTCCCTGGAAGGGTCACTTGTGACATGGATGAGGTAGGCTGTGCGTTGGCAATTAGTCGTTGGCATGCCTGGCCAGAATCGCTTGTGGATCGCATTAATGTCATCGTCTATAGAAAAAGAAAGTACACAAAACACCTTCAAATATTTTCCCTCCAGAAAGTCTCCCAATTCTTTCATAAATATCCTTACAATTAGTTGCATTAGAGATAAAAGGGGAGTGGAGTGAAGAGAAGAACAGATATAATTTTTTCTTTCTAAGATCCGCTACTCTAACTATAGATAGTTAAAACAAATGAGTATCTAAACCAAACAGAGTTCCCACCTATACATGGAAATTCAAAGTAGCTAAAACCCCAAAGCTTGCCATTGAAAACACTGTCTGCAAGCTTTCCCTTTGCTTGTCTAGTTAGGAGATATCCTCCTCAGCGGGATTGAAGAACCAGTTCAGACTCTGTTGACCAAGTGGCCTCCTCTGTTCTGTAAATCTCTAGAATTCTATGTTGTATTATCTCCAGGTCATACTCTTCTTACCTGCTGTTGGGAATGGTGTCCTGTTGTGGGCTGGAGTTGTGCTGATGGTTGAGTTTGCATCGGGACATGATGTGAAGCTTGTACTTGTTGCTGCAGCTGAACCTGAAGTTGAGTCTGAGACTGAGGAAACCCCATTGCCTGTGGCTGCAGCTTAACCTGAGCAAGGTTTGAGGCCTGTGTTTGAGCGTGAAGCTGGGTCTGAGGCTGCAACAGCACCTCAGTTTGCTGTTGTGCCAACTGTAGGGAGGCAGGGAGTGATGCCAATGATAGAGCTGAAGCCTGCAGTCTAGCTGGCAGCTGGGGTGGGGGCGTGTGCAAAGTGGCTGCATTTTTTACTGGAGGGCCTTTTGATGGATCATACTGCTGTTGGTTTTGCTTCTGCCCACCGAGCTGTAGGGTTTGAGGAGTTGGAGGCATTCCACCTGAGAAAATACCAAACAAAGAGTCAGCATCTTTTACTTTTGGGGGAGGATTGCTCTAATTTCGGCCACAAAATATACCGTCAATTCATTTTAAAGTGTATTCTCGAAGACGTGATAACAACAAACAACAAAATGACATATGTGTCAAATGCACGGATTATTATTGTGAATATTATTATTTAGTAAATGAATGCATCTATTGAATGAGCAGATAACTGAAGATATAAAGTCCCGGCAATGACACGCAATAAACAGTTGCTCAAATTCAAGCATCCGAGTAAAGGTGCAGTTACGAAGCTCCCTCTTAAACTAAACCAGATTTGAAGCGGTTCAATTATATTGGATCATCAATGAAAATGTTCGACTTCTAGAACTAAGTTGCTAAGAAGTGGTATTTGTATTTCGATCTAATTTTCTGCAGACACTTCAGATTGAACCACAGTAATCTGTCTAAATGGAATGCCAAACAAACAGTAAACTCCCGATTACTCAAATATACAGTCAATTCACTTTACAGTCTATTCTGTGAAGCACTTGAGACATCTAGAAGACGTGAAAAGCGCTATATCAAATGCAAGGATTATTGTTATATATTATTATTACTCACTACGTGGGGAAAAGGGCTCAATGACAAGTTATCAGGAGTGGTGAGTTATGCATACGTACAAATACATAAATAAATGAGGTCAGGATATTGACAGCAATTGTAGTGACAAATTAAACCAGGGTCGAATTATCAGTTTATTGTACTATGGAACCCCACAAGTGTTATTAAAAGCAAGAAGCCAATGGGTTGTCAGCTTGGAGATTTTGTTTGAACATAACAAAAGCAGGACACACGAAGGGAAGATTCGAGGAAAACCTGCAGACCTGTCTCATGCCTCAGTGGTGATCTGAACGCTCACATTTAATGCCTGTACTTTCTCCAGTCCAGAACATGACAGGTTCGGGACCCAAGACAAATCTTTAAAGACTTTCACTGTAGTACCCAAAAACACATCATTCAATGTTTTCCAAAAGAAGAATTCTAAACTCCCTTAACAACAACAGAATGTTACAGACTCTGGTGCCTGAACAGATCTAATCCTATTTTGTCAGGACTGTGGAATCCTTTCACTAGAACTCATCCTCACAGATACAATGCAACAAATTTATAATACAAATTTACATTTATGTAGAGCCTTTCACGTCAGGAGGATATCCCAAGGCCCTTGAACATGGTTTGCACCCATTTTATTTTATTGCACACATGTTTATTTTTCATTAAATATTTTAGATTTTTATTTAATTTTATATTCCCCTCTTGAATAATTCTCTTGCATTTGTCATGTGCTAAAGAACACATTGAGCGATCAACATCGTCTTTGCATAATTTCCTAACATATTTAAGCCAACACAACTGGAAACCAAAGTCCTTGCAGAATGCTGGAGGAACTGCAGAGAAATGGGCAAGTTTTCTCACATGCAGACATGTGCAGACAGTGATTGCAGAAGGTGTTTGCAAAGGCAGTTGAATTGATCATCTGGATCACACACCAGAAATACATCCAATTCTAATGGGGAGGAGTGCCTGGATTTCGAAGTAGGAATTAGGACTCAAGTACAGCAGCAGCAAAGAGACACCAACCTCAAACTTTAGTGTGTTATGTTACTCAAGAAAGAAAACGCACTGAACACATTCCCACAATTCTATACCAGTGTCAACTTAGTTTAGATGCGAGCTAACCTCACTCGAGCTCACAGTTTAGGCTGACACTCCAGTGCCATACTGGGACTGCAATATCAGTGGTGTGTCCTTCGAATGAGACGTACACTAAGGTCCTGTTTACCAGGTTTCAGGTGCATTTTAAAGAACCCATTATATTGATGAAAAAAGGAAAGAGTTTCTCCCAGTTTCCTAACCAACAATCTTCCGGATTAATTGCTCATTACCTCAAGGTTGTTAGTGGGTCCTTGCTGGCTCACAGTCACTACCATGTTTGTCCACAAAATCAATTAACTTAACAGTAATTCTTGGGAAGCACTTTTGACACATTATAAAAATGCAAGGCGCTATTAAACGCAAGTTTGTTTTGCTTTCGAATTATGAAGCACAATGGAAGTGACTTAATCAGCGTGTACGAGATAAACCCTTCGCCAGATAACATGCGCAAAGATTCCAAACTCAAAAAGACTATCCAAGAAGGAATGTACAAACACTTCACATGGTACTATATGTTAAACGTAAGTCTAAATACTTTACACGAAAAAGCCTGTCTCTAAAAACACAAGCACAGTACTGAAGTTGCATTTATGCATGCAGCAATGAATCCTAGCTCAAAATCACCACAGTATCCTATTTTACCAGTACTCCCACATACAGCACACACCTCTTTATAACACACCAATTACTTGGTTCCAGGGGACTGTATTATAATGAGGGTGTATTTACTGTAAACAAATTTTACACTTTGCAGTTAGAAACATCAGCCTCTAAACATCACAGAAATGTACATGCACACTTGACTTTGTTGGATTAGAAACCATTTAAATGTCCTTGCCTCACAGGAGGCATAAACTGCACACATTCACATCTAGTTGAGTTTCCTACCAAGACAGATGAACTTGCAGCTATTTACCTCTCGTGCCTCCAGATAAGGTTTCACACAAATAAAAAAGTTGTTTTTTTTTTGAAAAAAAAGTTATTTGCAAAGAGATCAACCTTTTCATAAATGACACAAGACACTTATCAAAATGTTGAGCTTGTATTAAATATGTTCAGTCTCTCTTACCCTGCACTGTTGGCATAAGTTGTTGTAGCGAAACAACAGCTGGAGATCCTAAAGTCACACTTGTGTGCTGGAAAACCATTCCATGGCGACCACCCTCTATCCGTGGCCTTTTACTCTGATCTAAATTCAAAAGCAAAACACATAGAGATCGCAATATGCAACAAAAAATTCCACTGTTTAAAAAAAGGGTACAAACCTAATGAAGCATTTTCCTTCAGGTTAACTGCAGATTCCTTCAGCAGTCACAAAATGTTGGGTTTTTCAAAAAAAAAAAAATTTTTTCAAAATTGTGAAAAAGCATTCAGAAATTAAACGCTTTTGAATCTCGTTCCGATAACTGTGGTCTCAGGTGCCCAGTGAATTTTTTTTTAATGAGGAGTGAATGGGGCGTTTTTAAAGTCTCAGATTTCTTTTAATCAGGGAATGGGACGCTGTGCCTCATTTCAATCACTCTTGCTTGTGGCATGTGCTCCAGGTAGCAACACGGGCAAAATTTGCACAGCGTTATAGCTGAAAGTAGCTCTTCAAGATTTTGCCAGTTAAAACATTTCAGAAATATCATTGGACACTTCATAGGTTGTCACTGCACAGAAATATTGGCCTACATAACCTCTTCCTATGTTTTTCACCACGTACGGCACCTAGTCTAATCCCACTTGGTCTGCTCACTCTCCACACCCTTTAACATCCTCTTTTGGGAACACCCAACTATCTCCCTCTTATGACAATTGATGCAATTTGCTTCAACTACTTTACGGCAAAGAATTCCACATTTCCACCAACCTCTGTGTGAAGACATTTGCCCTATCCTTTCTTCAAATTCTTTTTGTGATCATCTTAAACTTGCGCTGTCTCATTACTGACCAGTGTCATTTTAAAAATGGTTTACCCTAACATAACCAATCATTATCTCCTGAAGACCACCTTCAGGTCACCTCTTGGCATTCTTAGTGGGGAACGAAACTTCTCGTCTCCCTTCATAAATGAAGCCCTGATCCCCAGAAAAGCACTAACCACTGTGCACATGCATGCTACATATAGGAGGCACTGCCAATGTTCCCTCACCTATCACACGCACTGTGCAGGAGCAGTCGTGACCGAACAATCTGAACACCTACTATTTTTCTGCACTTCATTACAGCAAAGATGTCGAAGATATTAGACTCAGACATCCTATTCTAACTTTTCCCTGGTGCATATCTGCTGCCCCAACATCTGCTTAAAATCAACCTTAAAGATTGATCGAACAAACTATTTTCATGATGCCACATGGTCAGACCATTAGATAATCACAGGCTGAGCCATCTCAACCACCTCCTTCCCTCTATTTTTCAAGACAATAATTGACAATACATTTTTTGGGGGATACTTGGGAGAAAAAATAAACCAATCTACAAACACTTTCAACTAATGCTTTCCTTTAAAAAAAAGTTACAAAAATCTACAAAACCAAACAATTGATAGCATACACACAAGCCAGATATCCAAAATACATTCAGGTCTGGAAAATACCACCACCATTTTTCTTACAGTAGCCTCTTGCGGGTTAATTTACAAACACTGTTGGTTCGTTTTAATTGTGGCCGTTATTTGAAGTTACAACGCAATAACCAGAAAACACAACTGAGCAGTGAGTACCACCCTCCCACTGCGAAGCCTCAACGGACTTCAATTGTTCAATCTGTGCATTCTCTTACATTTACATAAAACCCCATCGAACTTAAGCTAATAAAAAGGTACAAAAAGCTTTGCGGATCCGTGGATTACAAAACCTCTCAGTTCATTTGAGACTACGCTATATTGTAACTTCAACCAGGAAGAAAGAAGCTTAATATAACAAAAGGTTGCAACAAAGTCTGCTTGTTAACTGACAAATTAAGACGGGAATGGGGGGAATCCAGAAAAGGTCTATTTCAGAATCACTCATCATACTATCAGGGGGCATGTGCTAAAGTTAAAATAACAACTGCAGTTGCAGGATTTTTCTTCGATCAAATAGTCCAGATTATGAAAGAATGATAAAGTATCACCTGATACTTTTCCTGCACATTGTACCTTCCACAACTAGAAGCCTCTCATCTCACAACAATAGTCTGGAACTAAGTCTTTCCACCACCAGTTCTTCCATCACACTCCGATGTTTCGGGTGCCCCAGGTCAACCTTGAATTCATGATTTAAACTGTACATTAAGATGAATATTGCGCACTTTTCAGATTCCTTCCCAATCTCACACACCCACAAACACACACATGCACAAATGAGTTATGTTCTCGGCCTGCCCCATGCAACCAACAATTTGTTTCCATACAGCCATAGCTTTAAAAGAAAAAAAACGTGAATTCATACAAATATCACATTATAAAGCGAAATAATGAATTCAAGCAACGTGATAAAGAACGTAACAGCTGTGGAACAACATTTACTGATTCCAAGGAGACACAAAAGGAATTCAATAAGTACGGTTTTATATTATACAAATAACAGATTGGAAACATACCCTAACGCAACCCTAAACCTGCACCTCCTCTAAACCAAACTGCAACGTCTCTAAACCAAACTGCGAAGAATTCTGCATATGGTACAGTCTGTGTATAATGCGGTAACTGGGGACCATAAAACCTTAACCAGCCTTATAACGGGCGCAATCGCCGGTCAGTCCCTGTGTTGTCACCGATCGCATGGCCAGCCAGCTTCCCACACTAAAAAATGGCCAACTTCTGGGTCATCAGGTCACTGCTGATGTCACTTACAGTGCATGTGCAACATGTAGGAAGGAAGTTGGTGGCATCCCGATGAATCAGACAACGGTTATTCTTAGTGTACTGGAAGTGGGCTGTAGTTACACAGAGGCCTGTGTTATAAGGAGTCTGTTTATGCCACCAACGTAACTTAAAATTTGCTGAAAGGTCATACAACAGAAGAGAAAAATAATTTTGCAATTGGAGAGCTACGAAACACTGTCAAAGACTAAACTGTAAATTCAGAGTCTCAAGGTACTGGATAGCAGCATTCAGAAATGAGCAGTAAACCTCAAAGTAAAAAAGGCTAAGAGATTGTCTGGTTTCAGAGAGCAATCCATGAGAGAAAAAAAGGAGCCACCACGTAGAGGCTCAGAACCATTCCAAGCTTGGAGTAGGTTTTACAGCAGGGAAAATAGTTGCAACAATCCTGGGAAGAATAGGAGCCAGAAGGAATGTGATGGTTTAGCTAAATTAGTTTTTTTTGTCTAACTGTAACATTTTGAAGCAATGAACACACAGCGAATAAACACAGGTGCCGAAACAAATTATGCCAATAATCCAACCAATGATTTTGTGACACCATCAGAAACGGTAACAGCAATATTCAATTAGTTTATATTCATTTGAACGGAGACCGGATCATTGATTTAAATGCATTTACAGTTTTCGATTAATTATCATTTGCAACTGGGATGGCCAACTTGTGACCCGCGTGACTATTCTACACATGCGTAATGCATGTTGGCCATCCCTGATTTACAACATGCAGCGAGAGAATTTGTTGCACCAGTTTACAAGTTTTCAGATGCTATTACAGACAAGAGAAAAAGTGCAACAATAATGAAATTTACAGCAAGTCGTCATATAACACTATCAGTGTCTCTATCCCAATGGGTCATAGGAACATTCACTATCCGGCCGGCATGAGTTGTATTGCAGTCGACATATTACAGCACTTACTGAACAGTTTACAGAAGAAACATACCTGTTAGAGTAAATGCCTGCTGCCGTTTGAAGGCTTCAATCTCCACTGTATTAGCAGTGCCAGCCACTGGGGTTCCCTGATGAGTTTGCTATGAAAGGACAAAAAACATACATCAGAATGATCTATTGGTCAGGGTCTGATGATTCAACAGGATTTAACCCCTTCTGATGCTATAATGATTCACATACTGTCAGTGCCACATGGACTCCTTACCTGAAACTGTTGCTGCTGCTGTGTTGAAAATGCAGCAGAAACATTAGGGGGAAGCTGTGTTGCTATGGCAACTGGTGTCCCAGTCTGACCATCCTTTCCTGTCACCACCTTTACCTTAAATAAAAACAATGCATTCATTCACAGGTTCATTACTAAACATCAAGTCTGAGGGGGGAAATGGTAGTGACTGACCAGGGAAAAAGCTACCAAGGAAGGATTGCTGCCGCTTGCCCCAAGGGTCAATGCAAAGGCTTTGAAAATTGTTTTTTCAGAATAATTTGAATCAATACAAATATTTTTTTGCTGAACTGGATACTGGAATATTAACGACACTAATGGAAAAGTTCAGTTAAAAATTTTAGTCCAGGACTTACATACTTACAGCAAGCCTGCAAAACAGATTGAGGGGAGAAACTGTACGGGTTCTCTGGGTCCACTATATTGGACTTGTGTTAAACGGTGCGTGCAAAAATGGGTTGTCTGGGTTGTCCGATTGCTGCTGATGTCAAGTCACTGCCTGTGCGCTGCACGTGCACATGATGCACGTTGAGGTCAATACGTTCTGTGCGTTGCTTCTCGTTAGCTCAGGACCATATTAGACCCAGGGTCAGTCTTGCAACAGGGTGTCTGTCCTGCACTGTGTGGAAGACTGGCATCATCTCTCCTGAGCCTGGCATTCAGGAAAGACCTCAATTTCACCGCAATCTATTCCCACTGTTACTTTTCTCTTCTGCCACATTTTGTTTTGACATTTTGAGCAAGACCCTCGTCAAGGAGTTAGCTATCCTAAATGGGTCATTTAAAGGAAATGGGGAAAAAGCCAAAAATAAATCGTAAAACGTTATTTCTTCAATGTCTAAGTACTGCACACATCTTTGAAATATTATCTGTGACAAAGTTTGTAGATTCTGAAAGGTGGTGGTGACAGTTTATCAGATTATTCACTCCTTAATCTACATTGCATAAACTAAGGACATTTTCCTTCGTGTGGCTTTAACACAGCACGCAAATCAAATCCTAGCAAAAGTCATACATTAAATGTAACACAAAGACCTTTAGAAAATCATAACAAAGCTAATTGCTTAAGACAATGAAGAAACATCACACATAAATTAAAACAAACATTTGAGCAGTACTTATAATTTGCTATAAATTCAGTAGTTACGCATCAATTGTGTAAAACGAAATCTTATAAAACATGGATAAATATCTGAATAATATTTAAGTTCTTACATAAATGTAACAAATGTCATACAAGAGCAGTCTAGGTTTTTATTACCAGAATGTTCTGTGAAATTGTATTATCAAAAATGGATTGAGGAGGATATTTATGTAAAAAAAAATGGTGAGGATTCCTAACTTCTATTGTTTCAACACCAAATGTAACACCAGGAGCTACTGAATTCAAGTTGTAAGATTAGCCACTTAGCCTTTATTTACAGGACAGCAGACACCAGTTTTGTGCTGTTTGCTTACAATGGGATTTCCCCATTTCAAAATAAATTCAAGATTCTCCTCTCCATTCCTCCAAATCCAGTTTGCTACTTGTGGCTGATTCCCTGCGCTCCCCCATTGGAGAGCAAACCTCACACACCATAATCCTGACCTCTATAAACCATTTTCCCTGCTTTCAGAATCTCCCCTTTGACCATATCTTCAATCCTCTACTAACTTCCTTAATATCCATCACTCCGAGGAGTGATGGATCATTATGAGGGAGTCCTTAGAATTCCTCACATTTCCTAGTTAATCTTTGCCTCGTATAATGTGCCCAGTCAGTGCTGCACAGCTTCAGATGCTGAAAGTCAAGATCTACAGAATTCAGTCATAAATCCAATCAATCTGCACAGTAATGTTTTATAATTTCCATCATCATTCTGTGCAGAACTATTATTAAAATGCACCTAGAGATTTTTTATTGTTCGAAAGTGACATTAAACATGGTGGCAGAATGTCTAGTTTAAAATGTGTTATTGTGAACTATAAGCAATGTGTCGTGTACCCAATCCCGGGCAGGGCAAAATATTGGACAAGTTTTCTTAGGAATCTGGTTGTTAGTCAATTGGTTTGTCGCTTCTCCGGGGGTAATAATCCAATCAATAAAATAATAAAAAATAATTATTTGGTCACTCAATCCACGACTGCTTATGGGACACTGCTGTGCGCAATTGGCTGCCGCGTTTTGCCCACAAATTATACAAGTCAATTCACTTTACAGTATATTCTGTGAGGCGCTTTGAGACGCCTCAACAATGTTATAAGACACTATATCAAACACAAGGATTATTATTATTATTTTATAATCAGTAAATAATATGAAATGTACAAATTCCATTTTCACTGGAAAAATGGCAATAAAAAAATTATAATATCTGGATATGTAAGGCCATTATTTAAATTATCTTTTTATCAATGTTGGTACCTTCTCTATTTCAGTAATAATACAATTTGAAACACGCTAAGGTCACATCAATGCAATCTGTATTGAAGTTCGGATTCTGTGACCAATATCATTGGAATATTGAAATCTAATATTAAATTAAGAAATCAAAATGTATTTTTCTGAAATGGTTATACAGTAACTACAGTCACAAATTCCTCAACTTCTTTTATATTTAGATTTGCTAGCTTAGAAAATAAATGGTCACTTAGCAAGGTTTGTCCAGATAATAAATGGAAATTTTAGAAAATGGTTCTGACACTGAAGTTTGTCTTAGAAAAACCTGGATAAACTTTGGGGGTCCTCGAGAACAGACCCTAATGGCTCAGTTTATTTTAAAAAATCTTTTGTCAAATGCAGGGCTAGAATATAGCAACAGGTCTACCTGTCCTTTGGGGCAGGAAACCTCCATTTGAATGAATTACAAAGATTTATCTACATAATGTAGTGGCATGAATTGTTTAAAGTTGCATCTCTCTAAGGAACAGGCTGCAGAACAAATTGCTAGATTCCAAAGCATATCATTGGTTGGGACCCATAGCAACTCTCGCCCTGCAAATTCACAAATTGTGGAAATGTCTTCAGACTAAAGAATAAATGAATATCTTACCTCATCATTAATAACCTCAGATTGCTCTTCCTCCTCTTCCTCCTCGAGATCCAAATCATTTTGTTTCAGGTATGCCATCAAAGGCACACAAGGTTTCCTTCTGAACGCTAAGAAGTCCATCATATTGCCTTGAAGATGCTGAAGAAAGAAGAGTTCAACCAAGTAATCCTTAAATGTCTCCCTCAGAGTCTCTGTTTCAGACACATGATGCTCCCAACATTGTTTTCTGGTCTGAGCAATCTCTGGCGTTGCTGGTGGAATCTCTTCCAACCTTTTTGAGTGTTTCCTCATAATTGTGACACAATTGTTGCTGGAAGCCAGACACAAAGCAGATGTAGCAGTCCGTGATGGGCTGGAAGGAGGTGGAGGTGATCCCATTGCAAAAGGTGGTGGGCCTACCACTGTGGCTAGGCTTACGGCAGTCCTTTCATAATTTGCAGATCTGGTCATCTGCTGCCCATGAAGCCCTTGTATAATGCTGCTGATCTGCGGAGGCAAGTTTGAAGTTGTAATGTGGCTAGGACTAGGCAAAGGCTGCATAGCACCGCTAGCAACAGGACTTTGCGGTCCTAGGTGGTGAATGGTTCCTCCAGTATGGGAGTGAGGCTGTGAGAGCCTGCGTTCTCGTTGCACAGAAGCCGATGAAGCAGATGCAGTAAGCTGTAACTGACCACTGGCACTAGAAGTAATTTGAGTAAGGCCTGATGCATCCTGATAGACAAAGTGTCCTGTACTTGATGGGCTGAGATTGAGTTGTCGAACAAGCACATTAGAGTCCACAAATCCTCGGGTGGGACTTTGGTTACACATGTTCAATCCTGCAGCTGCTGTTCCTGTCCGCTGAACATTTTGCAATGCTTGCATTGATACTGGACTGTGCTGCGTGGGACTCTGTGGCTGGATTTGAGACAAGGGAGATGTAACTTGAATGTATGACGGTGATCCATGTTCAAACCGCCTTTGTTGTCCTACAGCCTGCGAGCTGTACTGATACCCTGGAGACACTGGGTTTTGATTTGGATGGGACGTCAAAGTGATTTGCTGATTTCCTGCCATCACCTGGCCCAAATTCTGAAGTGTTATATTCACATTCTGCGCAGACACTGGACTCCGGCTCTTGACCAGTTTCTGGTAGCTTGGGGACTGCGGTGCTGAGGGACTGGCCACGGTGTGTGGGACGGGGCTGAGGCCGGGAGACTGGGCCAGAGCGGCGGGTTCGTCGCCCTCGCCCCCCGTGTAGGATCTGGATCTCTGCAGCGAACGCTGTACGTTTTGCGGACCGCTCCCATGGTGCATCGTCACTGCACGCGCTTTCAGGCAGATCGCCCTGAAGAGAGAGAAACGAAAAAATGACACTTTAGGGATGGAGAGAGAGGGGGGGAGGGGGCGGGGGGGTGGTGAGGGAGGTGGTGGTGGGGGGGGGTGGGTGGTTGCAATCATTTTACACCCTCTACGCTTTGAGACGTCTGGAAGACGCGATAAGGCGCTATATCAAACAGCAAAGGATTATTAAATATTCAATATTATTATGATTAGAACAACAGAGGCACAAGGGGGGGGGTGGGTCAGAGGTCACGAGGTGGTGGTGGTGGTGGGAGGGTCAGAGGTCAGGTGGTGGGGGGGGTTCAGAGGTCAGGAGGTGGAGGAGAGGGGGTCACGGGGCGACGAACACATTAACACATTAACCTTCAGATGTGGGACTGTCTGCGGTGTCTCAGCGTTTTGTGATTTTACAAACTGTCAACAGCTCTCATCGCGCGGCCCACACCCCCCCCTCACCCCACCACCCCACCCCCGGGCTGCGCGCGCCCCTCACCCCCGCGCTGCGCGCTCCCGTCCCAGCGCGGCCTTCGGTGCGCGCGCGGGGGTGGGGGGGGGGGGTGTGGGGTGTCGCGCTTCCGCAGCAGCACCGGCCGGCGCGCGCGCGCGCTGCCGCGGCCCTCCCTCCCTCCCTCGCTTACCCGCTTGTCAGCGCGCCTGCCGCGGCCGCGCCGCCATCCAGCCGCTGCCGTTTAGCCCTGAGGGTGACGGGGACCGAACCGGGGGGGAGAGGGGTGGTGGGAGGGTGGGGGGGGGGTGAAGGGCGGCGGGAGCCGCGGCGGGGACAGGCGGCGGCGGCGGTGGCGGCGGCGGCGGGCGGGCGGAGTGCGGAGGGGCTGCGCTCAGACTCCGCGATCCAACATGGCGGCCCCGCGCTCCCCGACAGGAAGTGGAGCTCCGCCGCCGGAAGTCGGGGCGCCGGTGACGTCGGCCGTGCGATCGGCGTGTGAGGGAACCAATGGGGAGCGGCTGCCGCCTGGGGGGGGGCGGGGCCAGCGCTGCAATGTCAGTCAGAGCGCGGGAGCTGCTGGTCACTGACCTGTGTGCACTGTGTGTGTAGTGACTCTGTGTGTGTGTACATACAGTATATGTATGTGTGTTTATCTGTACTGTTATCCTGTATATCCTGTGTGTGTATATACACAGCATATATGTATCCATGTATATATATGTATGGACTGCTAGTATGTATATACTGTGTATATATATATATATATAGTTATCCTGTGTATGTTTATATGTAGTTATTCTGTGTATATATGTATTATGTACTGTTCTGTGTATATATGTATTATGTAGTTATTCTGTGTATATATGTATTATGTACTGTTATTCTGTGTGTATATGTATTATGTAGTTATTCTGTGTATATATGTATTATGTACTGTTATCCCGTGTGTATATGTATTATGTACTGTTATCCCGTGTGTATATGTATTGTGTACTGTTATCCTGTGTGTATATGTATTATGTACTGTTATCCCGTGTGTATATGTATTGTGTACTGTTATCCTGTGTGTATATGTATTGTGTACTGTTATCCCGTGTGTATATGTATTATGTACTGTTATCCCGTGTGTATATGTATTATGTACTGTTATCCCGTGTGTATATGTATTGTGTACTGTTATCCTGTGTGTATATGTATTATGTACTGTTATCCCGTGTGTATATGTATTATGTACTGTTATCCCGTGTGTATATGTATTGTGTACTGTTAGCCTGTGTGTATATGTAGTTAGTCTGTGTATATGTATATATGAAGGGCGCTATTTAAACACAAGTTGTTGTACTGTTATCCTGTGTGTATATATTACAGTATGCGTGTGTATCCTGGCACCCACTCCCCACCATGTGAGGCTCAGCCCTGCCCTGGCCGATACTGGTACCACAGCCCCGGCCAGCTTGGCTCATCAGCAGGACTTTGAGGAGCAGACCAGTCACCGTGAGCCAAACAACTCCTGTAGACACTTCACGCCAAAGTCCTAATGCGCAGGATGATCCCAGCTGGATAAACAGCAGGATCCCTGCCAGACCATGCTCCCAATAACAAAGTGAACAGGCTATCAGCGTTAGCCTGTTAAACTCCAGCATGGCACTGAAATTAAACTCGTAGCGATGAAACGGTGGGAGGGTGAAAAACACACACGAAAGGTATCTTTGGTGAATTTTCTCCATTTTATTGCCTTCAGTTAAAAGCTGCAAAGCAACAATGCTTGAATTCAAATACAGATGTTGTTGCATTGTAACTCTGATCAATTACCCGATTAGAAGACAGGATATCAGAAACATGATTAGATCAGTACAAGTAGAGAGGAGTTAAGGCAACAATATCATATGGAAAATGTCCTCTGTTGAGTTTGTACAAATCATTTAACAGCATTCAGACAGCAGAAATTAAAATTTATAGAAAAGAGATGGGTAAAATTTTATTAAAGATTAACAAAAATAATGATTTAAGGGGTCCATTAGCAGGTGGTTTCTCGTGTGTTAAAACTTTCAATCCTTTTCAACAGCAACAAAAGCATACGCACACACGCAAAGAGTAAAATGAGGCCAAAAGTTTTAAAACTGAAAATACTAGAATCCATTACTGGTCCCTGATTGAGCTTCTTCTCTAAAATGTTTGTGAAAGTTGAAACTTCCGGCCAATTCTCACTTGCCAGAGGTCATTTCCACAAACGTCTGAACACCTGAGTGAAAGAACTCCAGCTGCTATCGCGAAGTCTCAATCCTCGCATTCCATCAGCTGTCTTGGAAACCACATTTGAATGTCCATTCTTTGAGCGAGCAACTCAGTCAGAATCATCTCCATCACTGCCTTCACCGGTTTTCTGAAGGTATAGGACAAAAAAAAGGTTAGAATGCATTCCTAAAATTTGCTTTTCACATAATCAGGCAATGCCTTCTCTGAAGGAGAATGTATTTATAATGTTTTTTTCACAATATAAGATGGATATTTACAATATTCCAACATTTTGACTTTACTACTTAATTCAGTTCAGATTTATTTCATTAGAACTCTGAACTAGAACAACATTATTATATCTATGCTTATTAATAGCAAAGGTGAAACAAAATGTAGAAATGAATAATAATCAAATGGAACAGCAATTATTAGCATCCACAGATACCAGGGACCAGCTATCAAGGAAGAAATAGCGGAGGCACTTTTTAATTTATACAAGCTTTCATTTTACAATCAAAATAAGCCGGTTATTTAGCATAAAGAATTAGCTACAGGCATTTCTTTTTTTTTGTTTGTACCATATCTGCTGCACTGAGCATTCATAACTTTGAATCAAAGACCAAGGCCACTAGCTCAGGTCTTGATGAAAGATTCTTAGTAGTGACAACAATTAGGTAAAAAGTAATGAAAGTTGTCCTTTACTATTTCTCCACATACTAAAGGGAACAAAGTCTGTATCTCAATTACCTTCGAGTCATCCTCGTTTACCTGAACACTTGATGCAGTGGCATCAAAATTATGGATTGGCAGCGTGCATAGCCATTTAGCCATTGATTGCTCCTCAGCCTCAGTCTGAATAATAGTAGGATAGATGTAATCCTCTTTGAAGCCCGCAATACGTTCTTCAGCATCAGCCCAGTCCAGAGGCTCATGAACTCCATCATTACCAAAACGACGGTTATAGTTTTCAAAATGCACCGTATCTAATACCAGCCCAAGACCAGGGGCCCTCGGAACATCAACCTTCTCCTCGTCCCAGCTTTCCTGCATTTTGGACTCAGGGGCATATCCTTTCACTATGGCAATCACCAAGCCAATCATCTTCCTTATCTGATGCATCACAAAACTTTGGCCTTTGACCTTCAGGATAGCAAGTTCCATACCTTGCCTCACAAAAGGCTCCTCACAAAACATCTCCATTATGTAGCGCTTTGCACTGGGGTCCCGAGGACCCTTGCCCGAGGTGAAATTGTGGAAGTTGCGGGTTCCCTTGTAACATGCCAACAATCTGTTCACGTGCTCAAGTGTCTCTTTGCTCAGACGATACTCTTTATCCTGCTTGTCACGGTCCTTGTGAGCAAATGCAAATGTAGGCAGCATGTAGAAGTAGGTTCTGGCATCACAGGTGTTCTTCGAGTTGAATCTCCCAGTTACCCTCTTCAATCCTTCAGAAAGAAGCAATTTACAGGTCAACATGTTGCAGCTTAACTGCAGATCCTTAAAGTTGAAATTAAGATACAAATACAACAATACAATTGTATGTATTTTTAGCTCATTGCTCAGCGCATAGACAGAGCAGAAAAGAGGAGGAAATCAGTCTGGATTCTTGCTCCTGATCGCTTCTCAATCACTTCTGCAAACTGCATATTTGTACAACAGATAAGGGTAGGATCCCCATGCTCAAATACTCCAAGGTCTACAGCAATCTTTGTTGGGACTGGGCATTGTGTAGTGATGCCTGTGGAGGAAAGGAGGCCAGGGCTGAATATTCTGCTTTTACTTTGGGATTCTTGGGAGTATCTATACAGCATTTTTTCTAGGAGATGGAGCTATGGGATAGAGCCACGGTTTGGGTGGGATCTGCATGGCTTGAAAGGAGCCAGCTTGATGGGCTGAGAGGTCTTTTCATTTCCATGACATGATCTTTACCCAGAAATTGTTCTATTCTCATTAAGCATAAAGCCCTGGTGCTACCAATGAAAAGAAGGCAATACTCTGATAGCCAAGGGCCAAAGTCTGCTGATAACCATACCCAATACTTTGATGCACGGTGGTAAATTTTCATTGATCTTGTCTAGTAAGTTATCGATGAGCCAGAGTTTCAGTGAGACAATCTGACCAGCAGCAGAAACACCCTGAAAAACAAACAGTAATTATCATGTGAAGAACCTCGGATCCCTGTAGGGAAAGCTCCACTGCAAATTCTAAAACACAATAATAATTAGTACTGTGAAATGTTTACTCGATTACTGGGAAGAATAAAATTCCAGACAGCACAATACAACAACTTATTTACTGTCTTCAGTACAGAAATGGCATCTTAAAAGCGCTTAACAAATATGCTACGGAGTGCCGAGCAGGAGAGGAGAATGACAGATGTTCACCAAAAACATGTTTGAAAAAATGTTTGGGGGAGAATTTTGAGGCAGGGAGAGAGGGGGAAGCAAGGTAGAGGCTTTGCAAATAAGTTCACAGGGCATAGTGGCTGAAGGCTCAACCACCAATGGTGAGTTTTTCCTCGTTCTTTGGTTAATTCAAAACCAAACCAAAGCTTTTATTCACATGTCCATAAAAAAGACATTACAGTATAACATACCTTATCAGTTCTCGCACTCCTCTGAAAGGACATTTTCTTCATATCATCACCGTGACTCTCAGGAATACACTCAGCCTGTACGAGAGCTTTAACCAACTCATCTTCAATTGTCTT